>NW_021770294.1:41477-43301 GCF_005508785.2 Acyrthosiphon pisum | reverse complement strand
CAAGTCTAGGTGACACTCAATGATCAAGTCTAGCGTCACGTTAGAAGTTCAAGTCTAGGTGACGCGGAGAGAAAGTTTGACAACCTCCACGTGGTCTCTCTGGATGCGAATACTCAAAGGTGTATTCGTAACTAATGTCAAACGGTTTGTTAGGATTTTAAAATTAATATTTACAATATATTATTTACAATATACACTATATTTTTATTTGTACCTACTTCGAAATACATGGCCAATGTAATGGAAATATGTAAAAAAGCGTTTAAATAATATTATGTAACTTTGTAACGTTAGTTTAAATTATTTAACCTTTTTATATGTTTTGTTAGTATTTAACTGCCAATTATTATCATAATAATTAATATCATAAAATGGGTTTGCTATTTTAATAATATTATAATCTATGTATCTATGTATCTATTTGTATCATTATTATAGTTGACATTGTATTTACAATCGTATGCTTTGATTGTATTGATTAATTGAAAATACATATATTCTGTAACTTTTTACATTTTGTTTTGTACTTTGTAACCACCGATTGTTATTATCATAATTAAATATAATATAATATAATATGTTTTCACTTTTAAACACAATTTGCAATTTATGTAATAATTACTTTTTGTAATAATCTAATCTAAATATCTGTTAATATAATATTATTATAGTTGAGATTGTATTCACAATCCTATACTGTGACTGTATTTATATTTGTTTTTTACTTTGTACCGTACAATATAATTTGGTATTTGCTACATTATTTGTATTGGAGAATTAACTAGCTCCCCATAACTTTGAAATTCATGTCTGTATGAATAACTTTCAATAACAATCTAAATATCTGTTAGTATAGTTATTATTGATTTTTTACATTTGTTTTGACTCTGTAACGTACATTTAACTATATTGAACACTATATTGAACACCAATTGTCATTAGATTATAACACTTTTAATCACTATTATGTCTATGTCAAGAACTTGTGATTTATGTCTGTATGAATAACTAAATAACTAAATAATAGTCCAAATGTATGTTAGTAGAGGTAGACTGTTTTAAACACAATTTGCTATTTAACTTTTTAAATATTTGTTAATAGAATATAATTATAGTTGAGATTGTATTCACAATCCTATACTGTGATTGTATTTATATTTGTTATAATATATTCTATGCGAGATTCTATGCTATTATGGAATTTTTTACATTTGTGTTAAAGCTAATTTGGTTAGGCTATGCTGTGATTGTATTGATTGAAAATACATATATTATGTTACTTTATTTATATATTGTTTGGTACTTTTTAACCACCAATAAATTGTTATTATAACTAATTATAAGTGTAATATTATAGAATATGTTTTTACTTTTATGTCTTTTAAACACAATTTTTATAATAATCTAAATATCTGTTAGTATAATATTTTTATTATAGTTGAGATTGTATTCACAATTTCTACACTGTGATTGTATTTATATTCGTTATACTATGTTATTATGGAACTTTTTATATTTATTTTATGTAACTTTGCTATTCACGTCTGTATGAATAACTTTTAATAACAATCTAAATATCTGTTAGTATAATTATTATTGATTTGTTTTACATATTATATTATTATATTGTGGTATCACCCGTATTGGATAATACGCGATGAACCAACTATATGCCTTACCTCCGTACACTCTAAGCTAATGACTATCTCTAGAATAAATTCAGATTAATGCACTGTTAGCTTTTGAGGTACGATGGTACGCGTTTTGTCGATCTTACGTCCGTTCCCTAATTTGAAATGACTATTAGACGCCACAACCAGAGCA
>NW_021770294.1:38723-40730 GCF_005508785.2 Acyrthosiphon pisum | reverse complement strand
AACATCTTTCAAACACAATGTGGACTGTATTGTTTTTACTGTGATACGTAACGCTATTATTATTTCTGGTAATTTGTAAATAATTTGTAACGTCTATGTAAGAATAAAAATAATATTGCAAGACGACTCATGACTTATATTTAATAGCCTAACCCAACCTAACGTTTTTTTTTATCTATGTTCTTTGTTTTACACTTGTATTACACGATAGCATAAACTATTAAAATACATATTTACACAAATAAACCTATTGGAAAATACTGGATTACATCAGACCCCTCAAAATGTATAGGCTACTAATGTAATTATACACTAATAAGTAATATTAACTAATGTGTTAACCATGATTATTATATTAAGGTAGGAAATAAAAACAAGACATGTGACGACAAAAAGTTTTTATTCTGATCTGAAAAATATTAAAGTAAAAAATATTGTTAGCATAATACCATTATAAAAAAATTAACCAATTGACAACTTACTGGCTTAATATTAATAGGCCTTCTAAGGCATTTATTGCCGAAAGACAAGAACCACCAGCCGCCGTCGTCATCGATTCATAGGGCGTCTACAGTTTGTATAAACAAATTAAACATGGCATTAAATTCTGGTATTCTCTTAAATGGTATTCTCCAATTCACAACTTAATGTGGTCTCTCCAATACCACATGTGGCCTGGTGTACTTTCATTCATATCCTACAATTTTGTATTTATTTAGCACTATTAGGATTAAAAATATTACTTACGGGGGGTGATCCCATCCAAGTGGCTGGAGTTCGGGAGTCGGTGTGCCTATCCTCGACTTTGCACACAGACTCCGCGGCGGCCTCACCGTCATGGACGTCGACGACGAACCCCCACGTCCTACGGCTGGTGTCCACGGCTTCCTCCTTGTTGTTCTGGGGGCTATAAATATAAGGAACATTGTTAATTTAATTTTTATTTTATTATTAAACTGCGGTATACACTCACCGAGGCATTGCCGGATGGCGTGGCCGGTACGGTTGCACCTATAACATCCTGAAACACGATGTAGGCGTTAGTAAATAGTAAACATTTAAATGTACCTATCACCTATGTACTTACGACGTTTGGGCGCCTTTCGCGTCGTCGGCGGATGGCGCGCGGCGGTGGCGGTCTCGGCCGGCGGTGCCACAGGCGCAACAGGGGCGAGGTGCACGGTCTGCACCGCCCCGTTAAAATTAATGGTGGTGATATTGTTCACCTTCGTTTGTACTTTTTGGTTCGTTCTACAAAGAAAAAAGACGAAACATTTAGAGGATGTCAGCGCAATATATTTGATTTTTTCGACGTAGACATAGTATAAATATTTAACCACTTTGCCGGAAAGCGTGGGCAGGTGCTTACAAAAAATCTAGGCCCACTAAGTTTAATTTAAATATAAATTCATAAATACGATCCGCGTTGGATGTGTTAAAACAAGGTAATGTACTCATTCTAAAGTTGATAAAAAGAAATAAAGAAAATGTATAGTAAAACAAAACAATAAATTCGTTTGACAAAAATCACGTGTTGCGCACGCGCAGCCTAGCCGCGTTTAACGTGTTAAAAAAACAAGCCCCTGATGTACCTTTGGCAATTTCCTCTAATGTTCTATACGTTGTTACTCATTCTAAAGTCGATAAATAAAAACAAATAAAAAAAGTGTAAAGTGAAAAAATAATTTTGTCGTATGATAAAATATTTAATTCGTTAAACTGAAATAACCATGTGTTACATTATATTGCCTTTATATTATAATATATATATATTATATTATAAATACCTACGATCTGCGGTGAACGCTTTAAAAAGCAACAAATTAAATTAATAATACAAAATATACTCACGTGTTGTCCGTTATTTCAAAAATAATTATATATTTTGAAGCTGGAGTGCTGGAGCTGGACTACACAGCTAGACAGTTGGATGTTTAAGAATGTTTTGTCGCACGTCGCTGTCGGTGCAGTTGATTGTCAACGCAGGTAACCCATGCAGGTAACGAA
>NW_021770294.1:35899-36782 GCF_005508785.2 Acyrthosiphon pisum | reverse complement strand
AAGCGGACGTGCGAACCGCGTTCGCAAATCACCGGGACGCCGAAACGCTTTAACAGTCATTGATTTGTCTCTAATGTCAACTCAGTAGGTAGGCAGGTCGGTTAGGCGTAGTTGCGTTTGACCCGGGGGTCGTGGTTTCATTCCGGACGCCGGGATTCGAATTGATTTGCGGCGGCCGCGTCGGATCGAATTTTTTTTTTCATTTTCCTTTCATGTAATTTATGATATAATTTTGCGTTTTCGGTGATAGTAATAAATGAGGTAACGCAGTCGGATGGCATACCTGATGACGTGACCCGGCGTCGTCGTACACTATCCGCTATCCGACAAAGTCGGATTGCCTACTCGGATAACTGAGGTGACTGACCTGCTAGACACCCAAAAAAATAGGGTGGCTATATTATTTGCATGGACTCCCGAAATGTTTTGAATTTTTTTTACACATAACTTATGACTTGATAGTTGATTTTGCGTTTTCGGTGACAGTAATGAAAGTTGTCCGGGATTCGACGCAGTCGGATCGCATACACGATGACGTGACCCGGCCGTCGTACATTGTCCGCCATCCGACGGAGTCGGATTGCCTACCTGGACAACTGAGGTGACTGAACTGCTAGACACCAAAAAAATAGCAGCGGCTTTATGATTTGCATAGAAGCCCGAAATTATTTGAAACTATTATTTTCACCTAAATTTTTCTTAATTTGCGTTTTCGATGACAGTAATGAACGTTGTCCGCGATTCGACGCAGTCGGATTGCATACCTGATGTCTTGATCCGGCCGTCGCACATCGTCCGCTATCCGACGAAGTCGGATTGCCTACCTGGACAACTGAGGTGACTGATCTGCTAGACACCAAAAAAATAGCAGCGGCTATATGAT
>NW_021770294.1:34570-35849 GCF_005508785.2 Acyrthosiphon pisum | reverse complement strand
CGGTAAACTATTTTCTTATGCAGACGATACAGCCATCCTTATAACTGGGGACAATTGGGATGAAGTTCGTCTAAAAGCAGAAACGGACCTTCATTTGATAAATGCATGGTTTCTTAAACATAATTTAAGAATAAATTACACTAAATCAAACTACATTAATTTCACTCTAGACAAAAGAACCCAACCCAATTCAAATACAATTAAAATCCATGATATAGATTGTAAATCTAATAACTGTTCGTGTAATGTAATAAATAAAACGGAAACTATTAAATATTTAGGTATTACTTTTGACCAACACCTAAAATGGGACACACACACAAATAACACAATAATGAAAATACGGAAAATGCACTATCTGTTCATTAACCCAAGAAAATACCTAAATAACCAGACTCTACGTTTAATATACTTTGCTATGACACAATCTATTATACAATACGGAATAATTGCCTGGGGTGGCTTAGGTATTATAGGAAGCAATAAAATATTTAGAGCTCAAAAAAGCATAATTAAAATCATTTTGAGGAAACGAAAAACATATCCCACCAAACAGTGGCGTAATTACGCGGGTGCACGACGGTGCACTTGCACCCCCTGGCATAATGTGGCAGGTGCAAAGATATACTTTTGCACCCGCTGAAACGCCTGAAACAAACTGACCTGAAAATTCAAATTCTATGAAACTATGAAAGTTTAATTCTATTTTATTGTTTTTTTGAATTTTTTGATAAATGATAACAGCATAGAATATAGCTGATAGTATATAACAAAAATGATAAAATACATTTTCAAGTTTTACATTTTCTAGTGTTGCCAATATTATCGTTCCTATGTTCACAACATAGACATATTAGTAATATGTCTATGGTTCACAACGATCAGTCACCCCGATAATCAGTATCGTCTATCGATAGTCGATACCTACTACAACATAATATTATCTTAGTTCTTGGTAACGACTACCTAACGACAGTGTCCAGTGATAATATAATATTATCATACACAACCACGTGAATTATCCGTATACACTATACAGTATAAAGTATTTACATATTTTATTATATTTAGTATTTACTACTGTCTACTAGTTTTGAATTTTTAATTGTATTGTAAAATGTATTGTAAAAGAAAAAAAGAAAAGAAAACTATACAGCATTATTTTCAAAACAAATTGATCAAAGTCACAAGTAAGTTACATAATATTATAAAGATACGGATTAACCAAGTTGATAGTAGCTGTAAATTTTACCATTTCAAAATGTATTTTTTTCCCATC
>NW_021770294.1:22582-33014 GCF_005508785.2 Acyrthosiphon pisum | reverse complement strand
GATCTAAAGATAATGTACTGTTGCATGAATATTTTGTTGAAAATAAAAATCATTACCGTTATGTAAGTGCTACTTATACCAATGACATTTTGAATATAATGGCACAACAGGTTTTGCTTAATATAATAAATTCTATTAAGGAAGCTGGTATATTTAGTATACTAGTTGATGAAACTCAGGACCTATCTCGACATGAACAAGTTTCTTTTATCATTCGATTTGTTGACGACTCATTTCAAATACATGAACAATTTTTGGGGTTCTACAAAACTAGCCATACTGATAGTGAAACACTAGCCAATTTAATAAAAAAAGTGTTATCAGATAGTGGATTGGATATTCAAAACCTGCGAGGACAGTGCTATGATGGAGCAGCAGCCATGCGAGGATCTTATACAGGTGTTCAAGCACGAATTCGCGAGGAAAACCCAATTGCACTGTATGTTCATTGTTATGCCCATATCCTTAACTTATGTTTAGTGGATTTATCAAAACAGGTGTCATATGTGAGGAACACATTTGGTACTCTGCAGTCTCTTTATAGCTTTGTGGGAGCTTCATCAAAACGAAATGCAGTCTTTGAATCTGTTTATTTGGCAAGCACACAACATAATGGACCAAAAAAGTTAAAAAGCCTAAGTGAAACAAGATGGAGTTGTCGTGCAGAAGCATTAAAAGCTGTATTATTAAATTTTAGCACTCTAATAAATACATTAGAAGAAATATCTGAAAATAACATCAATTCTGGAGCAGAAGCCACTTCATTAATTGGTAACATTCAGAATTTTGAATTTGTATTTTGTTTGATAATTCTTCAAGAAATAATGGAACACACTAACGTGTTATCCAAATATTTACAGTCTATAAATATTAGTTATATTACTGTAATTGAAATGTGCGAACAGACAGTTGATATTTTAAAAGATATGAGAACAGATACTGAATTCCATAAAAGATGGATTCAAGTAATTAAGGTAACTGGAGAGAATAATATTGAACCACCTAAATTATCCAGAAAAAGAAGAATACCACAAAAATACGGTGGAGGTGAAAATGGCCCTCAAAATGTTCCAGTTGAACAATATTATCGAATAAATATATACTTCACAGTCTTAGATATAATAATAAAAGAAATGGAGGTACGTTTTAAGGAGAATCAACTCCAAATTTTGAATGGACTGAAGAATTTGATTATAAATGACAACTTTGAAGAAAATATGTTAACATTAGTATGTAATACTTATAAGTTAGATATGCAACCATTAAAAAATGAACTGAATATTTTTAATAGAATGTTTGCATCCAAATACCCTAATATATCTGGAGAAAGTAATATATTTAAAAAAAAAAGTGAATACATAGCAAACCATGATATAAGATCAGGATTTCCTTTAACATATACAATTTTTAAAACATTTTTAACAATTCCTACGAATACTGCTTCGTGTGAAAGAAGTTTTTCTTGTTTACGGCGTTTAAAAACTTATCTGCGGACAACTATGGGCCAAGAACGTCTCAGTAGTTTGTCATTGTTACAAATAGAAAAAAATCAACAAATTGATGAAGAAAAAGTTATTGATGAATTCAATAGCAGTGTATCAGTTTCTGGACGTCGCTTAGCATTAGCATAATTATTGTTATAATTAAATACTTAAATGTTATGTATTATTTTTAATAAAAAAAAATTTTCTTTTTTAATATATATCTTGTGTTTTTAAATATATGCATTTAAAATGTACAGATTATGAATTATGATGATTTTAGTTTTTATATGTATTTCACTGTATTTTTGAATTTTCATTGAATATTACGAAATTGGTCTTTTTGATTATTGGACCTATGAAAGCTTTGCACCTGCTGAAATTTAATGGAATTACGCCAATGCCACCAAAGATCTATTTACTGAATTTAAAGTTCTTACGACGCAACAATTATTTTACAGAAATGCCCTATATTACACTTATAAATTTAATTTAATAGAGTTCAAACCTAAAAACTATAATACACGACAAAAAAATAACTTTGAAATACCTACTATTCGTATATTGAAATCTAGCCGATGTTTTTCGCAAGTGGGTTTGAAATTACTAAATAATATTCCGCTGCAAATTATTAATAGTACGTCATATAAAATATATAAACAATCTATTAAATTATGGTTGTTAAAGAATACTAGTGACCTACACCCTATGTAATATACCAGTGTACCTATATGATGTAGTCTATTTATTTATTTACTTATATATAAATTCTATTTTTTATGTAAATTTTTTTTTTTTTTCTTCTTTTTTATATATTATATTATATTTACTTATTTTTTGCAATTTATGCTTTAATTACTAGAAATGTACAGATATGTCTATTTATATATTATATTTTTGAATTGTAGTCTGATATGACACAATTTCTTACGAAATACCTAAAATTTTTATAAAAATTGTAACTTAGCTCTTAATAGTACTCCATCATCACCGATAAGAGGTTATCCTCAGTGGTGAGATGAGCCATTTAACCATATTATATATATCGAAATTGTATCTTCTCTTGGCCAATAAAAAATATTATTATTATTATTATTACATGTATACAAATAATTTAGAACATAGAAGTCATTATGCAATGAAAAATTTTGAATTTTATTCCTTAAATCATAATATATTTTAAATTTTCTATAGTTTTGGTGTACTAAAGTGTTCGTTTTTGGGCCTCTTTAGGACATATAGCGCTCCCGGTGGTGACGACTATCTGTAGTAAAATTTTCAATCAAGTTTTCAAACAAGTGACGACACCTTATCAATACACCTTGGTTCACGGTAAGATGAGTGTAACCTTCGTCTTTCAAACAATCGTAACTCTAAATTTATCAAACCATAATTAATATCTTAATAATGTAGGTATAATTTATAATTTGTGAATTAAAAAATGGATTGTATACTTTCCAACAATCACTAATTATCAACGTTCCGGGTAAAATCCAATCTTTAATTGCGACCAACAATGTTTCCTTATCTCTCCGCTCGACAGGTAGGTATTAGTTAGAAATGTAATGTAATAACGGATCACACGGCGCGTTGCGCGTCGCGTGGAGTGGTATAGCGCGGTACAGTTGACGCGCCGTCTGATCGGTATTGCGCGGCAAGGTTTGTATGAGCGCCGCGCGGCGCGTGGCTTCCCGACAATTGTCGGTCTTTGTGTCACGCGCCAAAGGAAAATTGGCGCGGCGCATCTTATCAATCAAACGGCGCGTCGGTATTAATTGTTTATCAATGTATCTATTTATCATTTTTCATACTTTGAACTAAATTTATTAAATATTAAATATTTATTAAATTTATACTTATAAATTACTACTACTATATTATAAAATGGAATGGTCCAATGAACAAATTGCACAATTTTTGGAGCTGTACGAAGGTGAGCCATCTATATGGAATCCAAGTGATGCAAATCACAAAATTCGGAACCATGTTCATGATAACATAAATACTAAAATATCTAGGTACTTACAGTTGAACCTCTAGGTACCTTAGTTTATGATTTAAAATTGTATTCTTTTGTGATATTAACAAATAATACATCAAACTACATCAAACTTTTATGTACGAAAAATCACCCAATATTTCTAAGAACTGTACACAGTGCCACAGCTAGGTTTACCACCGTTGAACTTTTGTGTACACCAGATTACCGATAACCTATGAATACCAATGATTACCTTTGATGACCAATGATTACCTTTGATTACCAATGATTACCATTGATTAGCTATGATTACCAATAAAATTTAAATATTTTTAGGTTTCACATGTCTTTGGCCATCACTTAACACCAAATAAATCTATTCTTAGAGTAGGCAATACAATAATAAAATGTTCAAAAACAAAACCAAAATTATTCATAATAAATTAGTATTTAATTCAATAAAATTATTTAAAATACAGCTACTTTTGAAAATACTTTGAGGCTCATAATATTTAAAAACATATTCAATACCTACATAAAAAAGTATTTGAATACACATACACATTATATAGGTACCTATGTAAATTTATTATTTTATAAAATGTATACCCTCAGTTATAACTATATTTTAAAATAATTAAAATATTTTTTAATATAAAATTACAATACAGTACCTACCTACCTACCTCGGTACCTACACATTAATATTATACATAATAAATAAATTAAAACAAAATATATTAAAATTAAGTATGTAAAAATAATTTTTTGTTTTTAATTAATATTATTTTTCATATATATCAATGTTTTTGGGAAAGACATATAATAATTGTCTATTGTCTTGCACAAGTATGGGTTTGGGAAGAACTGTTAAAACCATATCCATAGTAATACTCAAAGTGTCATTTTGTTTCATAGAGAAATGTTTTTCCGGGTGCGAACAATGTTATGGGGTCCCTGCACTTGTATAATATAATTATAGATAGAATTTTTTTTACAATATTGTTTCTAAATTTCCCATAGAAACCAGCCTTATAACTTAACTTGTTTTTGTTACCTTGTGGTCTTAATGCTAAATTTACAATTAAAAAACAGCTAGTAATAAACAAATTGATATATCTTTTTTTCCAAAAATAAAGTGCTTTATCTGCACTTATTTTGCTACATTTTAAAAATGTTCTCCAGAAATAAAACCAAGTATTAAATAAAACATTATACACATTTGGTCCCTTTGATGTATCATAAACATTGAATTTCGGTTAAAAATAAATAAAAATATAAGTACACAAGATATAACTCGTTATGTTAAACAATTTAATCTCTGACATCTGTAGCTCTATTATTATGAATAGCCAATGAGAATTTTCGATTTTTTTTTGATTTACCACATGTCTTTTGACTTGTTGTTTACTGCCTACTATCAAAGGTACACACTACAATACTATACATTTCTGAGTCCCAATTTCTCTTAACTGAGGCTCCTTTTTGAGCCACCCACTATTTCTATTATGGCTTACTTTTATCACCATTTAAACAAATTAGTGAATAATCAATATTAGATCCAATATAATGCCAAATATTAATATTTAACATATTTCTGCAAAGTTTGTCTTTTAAAGTACCTAATATAAAATTAATAACACTTTTAAACTTAGGTATAAATTCAGATTTATTTATTTTAGTATAATATTATATATTTTAAAAATTGTGTTGTTAATGAAATTTCATTACTAAATTGTATATTTATAACAGATTAATTTAATTAATTTAATTTATTAGATTATTTAATGACATAATTTAAAAAAATAACAAATTTATGATATTAAATTAAATCACTTGTCGTTCTGCCAAGTTACTACACCGTTGGATACAAAATAATCAGCAAATAAATCTCTAATTCTTAATGGTTCTAATCCTGATCTTCTTGGCACCCTTTGCACTGGCATAAATGAGGTCATACTGCCTTGGTCTTCTCTCCAGGATCCTGGCTGAAGTTCGCTTTCTTTTTCATTATCGAATACTCCTGGTGGAGAATATATTCCACTTGAAGTTTTACTTCTTCTTAAGTAGTTATGCAGTAGTACACATGCCGTAGTTATTTGAGAAACCTTCTGTTCACTCAGTAAAATCGGGTTTCTGAATACTCTAAACACTGAGGATAAAATGCCAAATACATTCTCCACTACACGACGTGCTCTTGACAGCCGATAGTTGTATACACGTTTTTTGTTACCCTTTTCAAAAACTCCAGAGTATGGCTTCATCATATGAGTTCCCAATGCAAATGCATTATCTCCTACGAATACATAGGGCACTAACTCATTTTTGTTTGAAAGTGGTGTATCTAATGGCAGCATAAGTTGATTTTTTTCTAATGTGGTCCATAGTGATGTATTTTTAAATACACCACCATCACTTATCCTACCCTGACAACCGATATCTACATAGGTGAACATGAGTTGGCATCAACTAACGCCATTAACACAATGCTAAAAGTTTCCTTATAATTAAAGAACTCTGATCCACTATTTATCGGGCATTGAATGACTATATGTTTCCCGTCGATTGCTCCTACGCAATGTGGGAAGTTCCATTTCTCATCATAGTCTTCTGCAACCTTCAGCCATTCTTCAGGATTTTTTGGTAACTGTAAATGTGACATTGATATTAACTATTGTTGTTTTATATCAGCCTTAATATGAAAATATTTAAATATTTATTTTTGATGTATTTATATAATATGTTTGTTTGGATTTTAAGGCATTAGCTGACAAATCTACTAGTGATATAGATGAAGACGATGGTGACCATGAACAGTACGAGGAAGAAGCAAATGAAGAAATGAACACTACTACTTCTTCGGTTACTCAAGAGAAAAGTGTTATCAACAATCCATTAATAAATAGAAAAAAATCAAAAAAAGACTGTAATCAGAAAATTATTGAAAATCGTATGGATGAAGCCTATAACATTTTAAAGAAAGTGTCAAATGCACCCATTAGCGATGAATGTTCTTTATACTCAGAGTTACTTGCAAAAAAATTGAGGAATTTAAAAGATGATAATACCCGTGAATTTGCAATGCATGAAATCGACAATTTCCTTTATGCCCTTAAACAGAATAATACTGAAGCATTAACACGGTTTTCTGATCAGTATCGTCTCCAACCATCATCACATTATCAGACTTCACAAAATAATTTGAAACTTTCATCTCACTCTCAACCATCACCAGATTATACAAATATATCACAACATTACCAGACACCACAAGCTTATTTGGCACCTTCATCTCACTCTCAAACATCACCAGATTATACAAATATATCACAACATTACCAGACACCACAAGCTTATTTGGCACCTTCTTCTCACTCTCAACCATCACCAGATTATACAAATATATCACAACATTACCAGACACCACAAGCTTATTTGGCACCTTCACCTCGCCCTCGGTCATCACCAGAATATACAAATCTATTACCACATAACCAGGCACAACAAACTTATTTAGCACCTTTACCTCGCCCTCGACCATCACCAGAACATGGAGTACCATCACCACAAAATCATGTTGCATCTTCGCTCAATTCCCAGATTTCATCAGATTATTCAAATTCTCAGTCATCAAATATTACTGCTTCTCAAAATAAAAAGATAAAAACTTCAGTATCTCAAAATGAACTAAGTTTTGATGGATAATTTAAAAAATCATAGGTTGACTTTTTATTCGGTCTTACAAAATGTATATATTACCTATATGAATTAATTATATACAAATTATTATATTACATTAACAAATTTTACTTTTATCTCGTCTTTCAACTCTTCTATTAATGCTGCACATACTTCTTGTACACAATTTGAAATAGTTTGTGGAGAGAATTTAAACAGGTAAGACAAGCTGATAAAACTGTCACCAGTGGCCAAGTATCTTAGTGTCACTGCTAACCTCTCTTGTACTGGTATACATTTCTGCATGTTGGTGTCCATTTTTGAAACAAAAGGCCCAATCTTATTTAAAAAATATGCAGTCACCTGATGACATTCTACAAAAATTATCAAATTTTCTTGATGGATTTATTTGAATGTCATGTAACAAATGTGTTGCGTTGTATCTATAAAAAAATGAAATATTTAGGTACATTTATTAGCTATTATATAAAAACAATAAAAAAAAGTTAATATGGTTACCTACTTAACTATTTGCACTTTAAAAATAGAGCACATTCAATGATTCCTAACAGTATCTTTTTATCTACTACCTAGTCATTTTATTAAATAATTGTAAAACATAGAAAATCCTCTATTTTTAATTGTCAAATGTTTTTACAAGTGCTCTTTTAAAGGTTTTAAAATCATTTTTTAATAATGACCTAATGTTTTTTTTTTTTTTTAGTTTATTTGTTTTTATTTTAATAATGTAAAATATAATACAACTGTGAAAGAAGTTTATATTCATTTTTTTTTTAAATCATTTAAAAGTTAGTAAAATATAATATAAACGTTAAGTAAATTATGAATTATACACATACTACCCTCCTTGTAGATGGATGCATATTATAACATATTATTTGGTCTAACTACAAGTATAGTTATAGGCACACATAGGTGCAATTAGTGGGGTGGTGTAGGGGGGTGTCCTATAAAAAACTTGCAAATCCCACTAAAAAACTATTCTGAATTTGGTTGAAATCCCCAAATTGTTTTACTTTGATTGCACCTTTAAGTATAATATAGGTGTTATAACATGATTAAAATAAATTAAAAATTCATTAAGATTGGTACAACCAAAGGTCCCATTGGACACTGAACACACTGCACATGACGTGACGATAAAATATAGTTGGACTAATAGAAAATAGAATTAAACCATTTAACCACTAACTTATAAATACTAAAATATTTGTTTTTTTTAAATTATATACTAAATATTTAACAAAAAACTTTTTAAAAGTAGTAAGTACTTTTTTACAACACTTGTGCTAAGTTAAAACAGTTAAAAATAAAATATAATTAAAATGTACTTACTTATTCCGACTTTTGTAGTATGCATTAACCCAATAACGTTTTGTTTTTGGTTTTTTTTTGGTTTCACTAGCACTTTTTAAAACTTGTCCACTTAGTAGGACATATGCAGCTGCACAAACAGCAAGTTTTGATTTTTCGTCAGTATAATCCATAATTTTAATAATATAATTGTGCAAGTATACGTATACGAATCACGATTAATAATTAATTAACACCACAGTCCACAACACGACGTGCACTGACGCACAGTCACTTCAAATTAACAAAAGGAAATTGAATTTTTACGCGCTAAGATTAGAATAGTGTACCTATCACAATGGATAAGAATTGATGATTCCAGAACGAGACGCGCCTAGGAGAAACTTGTTGAACTATGACGTTCCGTCTGATCACACAGGCGCGCCAAGTTGTCGCGCGGAACTTTGGGCGGGTTGTTGCGCGGTATATACACTCCACGCGACGCGCAACGCGCCGTGTGATCCCACCTTAATAAAATAAAATTATCAAGAGCACAAATTAAAATACAACTTAAAAATCCGAGTAGGTGTGTACCTATATTGAATATTGTATTTCAGTACACATTTTATATTATAATATATACTATCTCATTTCGGCATTAATCTGTTATTAAAATATATTATTCTATGAATAGTCTGTAGTCGGTGATGTATTGCTAAAAAATTTGTGAATATATACTACCTAAGTAAGATTTTCACGTAAAGGTAGGTTACAGTGTAAATACTTAATCATTTTTCTCAACTGGTACATATCAAAAAAATTTTTGTAACAACTATAGAACAATGTATAATATTATATTGGTCTGCTGAAATTTTTTTGGCCTACTTACCTACTTAGAATACCTTACAAAAACTTGAAATGACGACCCTTAATTAAACAATGGTAGTATGTATTTCATTTGTGTTTACGTTTCCTTGTAACGCGCTAACACTAAGAAAGTAAGAACACTATTTTATAAAACTTAAACAAATTGCCTATGGGGGGAGGATCTGACCCCCACATCACCCCTCTTGTATACGCTCCTGTCGACTACATTATCTCGTTAAAATTAATAAATATTTTTTAAAACTAATTATTATTGTATAAGATTTATAATATTCTATTGTATAATAATATATTGTAAATCCTAATCCTAATGGACTTTGCCGCCTGGGTTAAATTAAATACAAAATAAACTATATTATGTACCTAGGTAGTCTATACATTGTTGTGTTGTCGACTAATATGATATCGTAATATAGGTGTCCGTCGCGACTCGCGACCGTCGTCTTTTCTTCTATGCCGGCTATTGTAATTATTTGTTATACAGGAATAGCCGACGTCGCGACGATAACGACGACCACCAAGGAAATACCTACGATATACGAACGCGCATACCTGCACTCACCCACAATTATAGTACAATACACAATAATAATATTATCTAATCTTATACTTACAAATTTGCTATAGGTAGTGTAGCATACAAATTACAAGTTAACAACAATGTTGCGAGTTGGTATAAATTCTGGATATTGAAATGTACAATAATATTTTTCGCAGCTGCACGGCCGTAGTTACAAATTACAATCATCACAATAATATTAATTATTAGATATTATAATATCTTACAACAACGTCACAACTATTATTTTTATAAAAGTATAAAAATTAATAAACTTCACGTTTCTATATAATATTCTACAAACTTGAGTAGATACTACCATGGTTTATTATTGTACATTGCCCATATTGTTATCAAACAAAAATAAAATGTCAGCGTA
The DNA here is from genome assembly GCF_005508785.2 of Acyrthosiphon pisum. Lineage (NCBI taxonomy): Eukaryota > Metazoa > Arthropoda > Insecta > Hemiptera > Aphididae > Acyrthosiphon > Acyrthosiphon pisum. The sequence goes on along the minus strand of NW_021770294.1, from coordinate 22,737 downwards.
AGGGTACGGTCCATATAATAGCATATAATCAGAATCGTTTTTCTTATACAATGATATTATATATCATTGAATTCAAATTTAACACCATCCATTACAGTGATCCACTTGTAACCTACTGTACAGCAGAGCGACATCCACTTACCCAACTTTTTTTA
>NW_021770294.1:20797-22482 GCF_005508785.2 Acyrthosiphon pisum | reverse complement strand
TTTTGTTTTTCACGGCGCTTTTGAAAACTATTGGGAAATAGTACCAAAGTACCAACTAGATTCACTTTCCTATCAGAAAAGATACTGTTGAAGAAAATCTAAGCATTTTTACTGTCCTAAAAGGCTGATTACAGAAAAAAAAAATAAAAAACACACATCATTGTAAAATCAATACATTCATCGCATACTGCATATATTGCATATGATATTGTAACATTGCTTGGTTCTCACACTTAGATAACGCTTAGATACCCATTAGATAAAATTATTGTGAATTTATGATTAAGATTCTTTTTTAAAATACACTAATAACAACTAATAAGGAATCTTGTATTACATTTTCGAGTTTTTTAACCGAGCAAAAATGTATTCATCGGCGGGAATATTTAAAAAAATACCGACAATTTCTAATGACTATAAATGCTCAAAAAGAGTCAAAACATTTAGAACATTTTATTGTGTACAAAAAATAACCATATAAACATTTCGTGAAAATTTAAAGAATCTACGGTTATTACTTATTAGTTAATGAGTTTTTGACTAAGTTATAAATTAAATAAATTTGGTCAAATACTGGTTTTGCGTAAAAATGCCCGTCTCGCCTTAATTTTTTTTCGTTTTTCCGATTTTGGTTTTTGGCATAAAAGAAATTACCGTAGATATATGACATTATGCATTTTCTATACACCGTAACGTTTTTTAAATATTTTGATTTATCTTTAGCTGTTTACGGACATTTTCAGTTTCCAATTTTGTTTAGGTTTTTTGTCTATAGATAGACATCTATAGACAAAAAACTTATAACATGTCTATAACGTTTTATTTGTTCGGTAAAAAAGCTTGAAAATTTAATAAAAGGCTCCCAAATATTGTTACAATGATATTTAAAAAATATTAAAAATCCGCGTAGTCACATTTTTTTTTATAAGCATTTATAGTTCAAATATTGACTAAATACGTAAAAGTCATGAAAATGTACAAATTATTTTGAGTTAGAAATTCAAAATATTTTATAAATGTAACACAAGATTTCTCATAAGATTGCCTATTTTTATAAAAAAAAAAAGCCTATAACACCAAGTCAAATACAATTTTTATGAGCGTTTGAAGTTCATAATTTTACAACATTGCATATTCACCAAGTTTCTCATGTAGCGATTTTCTTATTTTGTTGTAATTCAAAAAATATTATTATTGGTACCTATATAATATGAATAATAACGAGTTGAAACTTTTCACCGTCACATAATACGTTATAGGTATTTTACTAGGTATATCAGGCGCGTAGCCAGGATTTTCTCATGGGGGGGGGGGGGTTTGCCAAAATTTGTTGGTAAACTTACCTATATTTATATAAATCGCTAAAAGGTTAGCATTACTCCATGTATGACGAAGCAGACATTTTTTCACACGAATGTATAAAATATAAATAACAAATTTAATACAATATAATATATTTACTAATTTAAGGATTTATAATTTATACTATATACCCTTTAACTAATTAAAGTATAAAGTATGTTAGGTTAGTATGTAAATGATTGCTGGAAAAATAATTTACAAAATACAGACTTAGTTACTAAAGCATATTTTTATTGAGTATATTAAGTAGGTACTAGTTTATAATATTCAATTAATTAAAAATTAAATAACAAAGTCTAATTTCTTTTTTGTCTTAGTTACCT
>NW_021770294.1:19058-20747 GCF_005508785.2 Acyrthosiphon pisum | reverse complement strand
TATATATCATTCCCCCTAAGAAAAATGTATTGTTAATATGTTTATTACACCCCTGTATTCCTATGAAATTTAAATATTATTCTTAAACGAAAATTTCCTGTTAATTTCTTAAATATAATTTTTTACGATGGACTACTAAGTCCAAAGGAGACGTGACAAGCTTACAATTTTTCCTTACGCACTAATAGAAATATTACAACTCACACAACGCTGAATGCACCGGCCGCTTGCTCTGCCATCTCCCTGTATACTGCTCTCCTGCACTAGACGGTCGCAACGTAAGTTCTAACCAGGCGCGTAGCCAGGATTTTCTCATGGGGGGGGGGGGGTTTGCCAAAATTTGTTGGTAAACTTACCTATATTTATATAAATCGCTAAAAGGTTAGCATTACTCCATGTATGACAAAGCAGACATTTTTTCACACGAATGTATAAAATATAAATAACAAATGTAATACAATATAATATATTTACTAATTTAAGGATTTATAATTTATACTATATACCTTTTAACTAATTAAAGTATAAAGTATGTTAGGTTAGTATGTAAATGATTGCTGGAAAAATAATTTACAAAATACAGACTTAGTTACTAAAGCATATTTTTATTGAGTATATTAAGTAGGTACTAGTTTATAATATTCAATTAATTAAAAATTAAATAACAAAGTCTAATTTCTTTTTTGTCTTAGTTACCTATTTGATTTAGAACTTCTTCTGGAGTTACTGTTATTTCTCGGTGAATATTTAATAATGCCAATCCATTTAATCTATTTTGACTCATTGTATTTCTTAAATAAGTCTTCAACCTACGAAGAGTTGAAAAGGACCGTTCAGCTGTACATGTTGTCACTGGCAAAGTTACTAATATTTTAATTAATTTATAAACATTTGGAAATATTAAACTATCACAGACGTCTAAATACTCTAAAATGTTATTAGGTTTATTTATAGTTTTTAAAAAAGAATGCTACATTTTAACTTCTTCATAAACTTGTTTTATGTCTTCCAAATCTTCTTTATAAAACTCAGTGAGTTTTTCAACATCATTTATATTTATTTCATTTTCAAAATTTATAATACATTGAAATCCAGTAAAAATATGTTTATGGTTTACAAACCGGTCTTCAATGCTTTGAAGAAATGTATCTAGGAATGGAATAAAAATTGCAATTTTATAATAAGTTTCAGTATCGTTACAAGGAATATTATTTCTATGAAGCTGTTTTTTAGACAATCTAGGAGTTTTAATTGTAATATTATATTTTTCTGATAAATTTAAAATCTGATTAAAAATGATCTTGAACTCATTATCTGCATTATCTCTAATTTTTTTAAGCTCTGATGATAAATGCGTCGCATAAGTTAAAGCTTCACCTAGGTCAATTTGGGTTTTTTGTAATACTTTACAAAAAAAAAATACTTATTCCAAAAATTTTGTTTATAATATGCAGACTGGTTAAAAATTGAAAATCTTGTATAGAAATAAGTAAATTTGAGGCTTTTGAAGAAGTTTCTCTGTCACTATCATCAGATAATTTTATTCTGTACTTTAAAATAATCCGAAACAAGTTTACGTTTTTTTTCATTAGTATTAAGTTTCTTCATTTTAAATTTTTAAGCAACAAAATAATTTAACAAATTAATCAAAAATTATTACACGTCGTACCACCATAGACAAAATACCAC
>NW_021770294.1:15948-17406 GCF_005508785.2 Acyrthosiphon pisum | reverse complement strand
TAAGTAAATATAAAAATTATGTAAAAAAATCATGTTAATTAACATTAAAATAACATACAATTTAACGTTTAAAAATAGAAAAAATCGTAAAACATACATTGGGTAAATTTTTAAAGCACAATTTTTATATGATCCATACGTGTTATTTTATTAGATGACAATTCGTCAATAATATTTCCAAAGAGCCCCTGCTTTTTTTCATATATATATTGATTCTGAGCGAAGCGAAGAAGCTATTGGTTTTACAATGGTGTTTATTTTATTCTTTTTTTTTTTTATCCTGTATACAAAATTTCTACCAGAAGGAGTGCTCAATACCGTAATGGTATTGTATTTTTAATATTTTTCAACTGCTATTGTAACAATGTATCAGGAGCCTTGTATTAATTTTTTACACTTTTTAGCCCAATAGATAAAACTTTATTGATATTTATAGAAAAAAAACTAAAAAAATTGAAAACTTACAATGTCCATAAACAGCTCAAAAAGAGTCAAATTATTTTCAAAATTTTATCGTATATATAAAATGCTAATATAAACACTCAGTGAAATTTTCAAGTTTCTACAGTTATTCGTTTTTTAATTACAATAAAATAAGAAAATCGTTACGTAAGAAATCGAGTGAATATCAAATGTTGTAAAAATATGAATTTCAAACGCTCATAAAAATTTAATTTGAGTTTCTTATAGATATTTTTTTTTTTGATAAAGGTAGATTATCCTATAAGGAATCTTGTATTACACTTTAAAATCTTAGTTCTAAAAAGAAAAATTTTTACGAATTATAAACTCAAAATAATTAGGTAATTTTCGTGATTTTTCCATATTTTGTCAATTTTTGAACTTTAAATGCTAATAAAAAAAAACTGTGACTAAGGATTTTTAATATTTTTCAAATGACTTTGTAGCAATATAATAGGAGCCTTGTATTAAATTTTCAAGTATTTTTACTCAACAAATAAAGTTTTATTGACATTCATAGAAAAAAAAACGAATTAAATTGGAAACTGAAATTGTCCGTAAACAGCTCAAAACAAATCAAAATATTTTGAAAATTTTATCATGTATATAAAATGGAAATATAAACAACCAGTGAAAATTGCATGTATCTACAGTTATTCGTTTTAAAGTTACACCAAAAACCAAAATCAATTTTCTCGAAAACAGATTTTGCGTAAAAATTCCCGTTTTTCCTTAATTTTTCTTTTGTTTTTCACGGCGCTTTTGAAAACTATTGGAAATTTCAAATTTTGACCTCCTGAATTCATCAACTAGATTCACTTTGCCATCAAACAAGATACTGTTGAAGAAAATCGAAGCAGTTTTACTGTCCTAAAAGGTGATGACAGACACAAAAAAAAAAATAAATAAATAAAATAAATAAAAAAATTAAAAAAAAAAAACATCATTGTAAAATCAATACATTCATCGTTCCACTTAGAATCTAAAATCCGTCAG
>NW_021770294.1:4571-5358 GCF_005508785.2 Acyrthosiphon pisum | reverse complement strand
ATGCAGCTAAACATCAACATTATGAGAATCATCTGCAGCAGTGTAATGTTTTTTCAACCTACAGCCATTTGGAAAGCTACCTGTACAACAATTTTTATTTTTAGTTTATTTAGTAAATTAATTTTAAAAATGTCAATGCAGTAATAGCAGATCTAATTATTGTCTAAACGATACCTATTGATTAAAATTCATGTTTATTATACATATAATATTTCATTTTATTTTCTATTATACTATAGACTAAATTGTATTTTTTTTTTTTTTTTTAAATAAAATCATGTTGGTCTTTATTTAATATTTTTTTAGTTTTTTACAAAATATCTGCTACGATAGATTGTAATATTAATTCCATGATAATATTTGATGAAATTATTTTCTAAACGATAGGTACTTATTAATTCAAATTCATGTTTATACATTTAATATGTAATTTTATTTTCTATTATATTATAGACTAAATTGTATTTTTATTTTTATTTTTTAATAAAATCATGTGGCTTTCAATTTAATATATTTTTAGTTTTTACAAAATATCTGCTACGAAAGATTGTAATTTTTTTGTAGGTACCTTCTAATATAATTCATAAAAATATTTATATATTTTGTCAATTATTAAAACTGAATTCTACCTGTTTGACGCAATGTTTTTTCAATGTTGATAAATGTAGCCCGTGAAGGTTGTCTACGTTCTGGAAATTTTTCTAAATATTTACGAGAGGCATTTAATGAACTTTTACAACATTCGTAAAAAATAGCCAACATATCAAAATACTCTGCATTACTATAA
>NW_021770294.1:1062-2074 GCF_005508785.2 Acyrthosiphon pisum | reverse complement strand
AAATTTTTATGATCGTTTGAAATTCAAATTTTTACAACATTGGATATTCACTCGATTTCTCATGTAGCGATTTCCTTATTTTGTTGTAATTCAAAAACGAATAACTGCAGATACATGAAATTTTTATTGAATGTTTATATAAGCATTTCCTATACACCATACAATTTTGAAAATATTTTGACTCTTTTTGAGCTGTTTACGGACATTTTCAGTTTTCAATTTTTTTAGTTTTTTTTTCTATAAATATCAATTAAGTTTTATCTGTTGGGCCAAAAAGTGTATAAATTTAATACAAAGCTCCTGATATATTGTTACAATATCAGTTGAAAAATATTAAAAATACATAGGCACAATTTTTTTTTATAAGCATTTAAAGATCAAATTTTGACAAAATTTATCAAATTTTAATTTGAAAAATTATTTTGTACTTAAAAATTTATAAAATGTTCAATTTTTGTATCTAAGAATTAAAAATTTAAAACAAGATTCCACGTAAGTAATTAATTCTGTTACCAAAAAATCTAAAATATACATTTAAACAGTTTATTTTTATAGTCATTTTAAGTACAAATTTGGACGAAATTACATATTAAAAACCTAGGATAACTCTTTTAGTTATTTTGTTGTGATTGTATAATATTATTCGTGGGTACTTGAAACTTCTAAAGTATACTATTATATATCTATGATTTTACCACGGTTTTTTGTTGATGTATAACGCGTTATAACTTATAAGTACCTAATAGATATTATGATATGATTAATTTGGAATTTATTATAGGTACCTATTATAGGTCAATTTTTTTTAATACCATAGATAAGTACATATATGTCTAATACATAGACTGATATACCGTCTCCGCTCAGAATCGTTTTTCTTATACAGTGATATTATATCATTGAATTCAAATTTAATACTGTCCATTATACAGTGACCCACTTCTAACCTACTGTACAGCAGAGCGACATCCACTTACCCACCTTTTTTTTTACAAACTAAATTTTTTTTAAA
>NW_021770294.1:0-1012 GCF_005508785.2 Acyrthosiphon pisum | reverse complement strand
ATACAAATTTATATCACTAGATATACTCTGTTTAGTCGAATACCACTAAGTATGGTATACGGTAACAACGTTACTATCGCATATCAAAATATATATTAATATAATATGTTAGGTTTGTATTATATCGAACAATTAAACCATTTCTGCCTCTACCGTTCCCGTATTCACTTCTGACGTGAGCATATTGTTACACACAGGTTGTTGTTTTAATTTTTTTTTAATTATTTCAACCTACCGTATAAAGCCACGTATAATCACAATTATTCATAATATGTTTGAAAATGTGTAGGTATAGTCTCTGTCACATGTTTATTGTTACCTACTGAATAAACAATGAATGTACATTGCTTATTTCATTTTCCGAAACAGATTATTTTTTTGTTGAACTACATACAATATCAATATTGAAATTTGAACGTTTATATTACATACAATCTACATATTCAGTTTTTAAAGCATAGATAAGTGGATTGAAGTGGTATGCTTCTATCTACTTAGTACTTATACACAGAAAATAATATAAGTCCCCTACTTTAATGTTTTTTAAATTAGATGTAACATTTTTTATTTTTTATTGAAAACGTTTGATAGTGAATAACAAAGTTTCTCATAAGATTACCTACGTGGCCATAATATTTTTAACAAAATATGTTTTTGGTCAGGATACACGTTTTAGGTTTCTGACCAATATTTTCACATTTATGGTTCATAGATTTCCTTTTAGAGGAATAATATCCAGTAGCCCGCACTTGTAACTTTATATAAAACTGGTTTTATCAGAAAAAAAACAACAAGTACAATTTTTTTACCGTTGAAAATTTTGAGAATATGTCCAATATTTTTGACGTATTAAATAACGTTAGTAGATTTATCATTTGTTAATCATATATTTTGGGGAACCCATATAATCGGTTACCATTATTATAAACCTATTAACCTATTATATACCTATTAGTATTTCCAGTTATCGGTTACCAGTCACCGTGACAATTTGTCAGCTAACATAAAACGT
>NW_021770293.1:7858-8421 GCF_005508785.2 Acyrthosiphon pisum | reverse complement strand
TCGTACAAATTGCATGCGAAATGCCAAAGGCCAACAATTCAAATTCGCCATACCTTCAACAGTCTGTATCCAGTCATCCGCTTCGTGCACCGGCTCGCAACCATCGAAAATCTTGACTGATTTATTTAAATCCGGCAGCACCCTATATTCACAAACGTCCGCACGCTGCGTGTTGACAACCGAGGTCCCCGGCGGACCTTGGCTCCCCTCACGTGCCGAAGTAGCTCCCAATTCTAACTGTTTAATTTTCTGTTGCAACTCGGCGACAGTATTATACAGTTCGACATAGGTTGGGGCTTGTAAATCGCCGTTCGGCGGCATCTTTCAGTCGCCGCTCCGTTAACGTGGTCTTGAAAAAAACAATAACAAGCGTTATCACTGTCGTAAATCAACAACCCGTTATCGTTGTTATCACGTGACCACTAACAACCGTTACCACACTAGTAACCGCGGTTCTCGCCGATTTTTGCGACACGTCACTTTGTCCCGAACGACACTGGTTCTACTAACCTTACTTTTACCGGTAACCCACGTTTTGTTCAACTGTGTTACAACTTACAACA
>NW_021770293.1:3381-7758 GCF_005508785.2 Acyrthosiphon pisum | reverse complement strand
CAACCATTTTTTTTTTCCTCTCTTGCAATTTCCTCGCGTAAGTGCGTTACTCTCTTCGCACCCTTCAGCTGGTGAGTAATCGCAGCCACGAAACGCGATTCCGAAAATCTAGAGTCTTTACCCGTTACCACCACGCCTTCGCTCACGATCCACTTTGTGAACTGGGGCCGATACTTGTTTGTATCCCACTTCTGATTTCTGTTAACTATCTTTCTTCGAACAATAAAAACACACTTATATATTTTATGGAAACATTAACACTTTATTATACAAAGAAACACATTAACTTTCGGCCCAGCTTTCAGGACGACCCAACTCGTTTCAGGTCTCCAACCGACTGACTACAATAGTACAATGTAAAAATCAGTATACCCTCTGGTGTTAGATTACACCCATATTACTGGTGGGGCTTATCTTATATTAATTATATAACTGTACAATGCCTGTGTTAACAGTACCTACACTTACTGTTACAATAAGTACTGTTACTGTTACTGAGTACAATAATAATAATGTTACTGAAAAACACATAAAACCGAAACTAAACTGTGTAATGTGATTAGTTTCAGCCTAACAAAGATTATAAATAATATGCATGAATACACAATCAACAACAAACTGTGATCGGTACTTCTTAATATGTGATTGGTACTTTTTATACTAGCTAAATAGTTGTATTGATGTTATTTAGATAGAGTTTGTTCAGTGCTCACACACCTTCAATGACATTTAGTAGTATTATGCGTGTTATATGGTTACAGTTAGTTATTATATTATTACAGGCATTTGTTATTGTTATTCTTGGCTACAAAAATACATTTCACCGTTCACTGGGTCCGCTGCTAATTTAATTAACATACATATGCGCTTACTTACTTTGCTACATCACCCACAAACCATATGTTATTACTTAATAAATAATTGAACAATGATTACAGTAACCATGCGATATAAATTATGTTTGCCCAGCAGATCTCTTTGAGTGTGGATTTTGACATTGCACGCACAAAAATAATATTATATATTAATTTTGAATTATCAATACCTTAATATTTTACCTACTCTAAACTCAACCTAATTTTTAGGTACTTGGGGAAGTCCAGGTGGACGAAGGGGATGCCGTTCATGGAGAGGAGGAGTTGGAAGTAGTGGAGGTCCAGATGGAGGTGGTGGTGGACATGGAAGAAGTGGGGGTCCTGATAGAGGATATAAATAATTACGTATACCCTCTGGTGTTAGATTACACCCATATTACTGGTGGGGCTTATCTTATATTAATTATATAACTGTACAATGCCTGTGTTAACACCCGTCCATTCCTGACAATATTCTATGTCCCCATAGAGTTATTTCCTCTTTAACAACCAAATTCTTATATATAAATCATCTTTACAAAAATTTTTTTACAAATACAAATTTAACAACTTTTACATAAAAAAAAACATAATTCACAAATGTGATGTAATCCCTCTCCCAAAAAAAAATAATAATATACATGTTTTGTATTGACAGAATTTACAAACACATCACACATGCCCATTTCATAATTAAAACATGTAGGTACAAAATAATGCTATGTAACAATCATATTTGTTTTGTTTTGTTTTTTTTTTTTTCATTTCCGTATATAGTCTTGAAGCTTTACAGGCTCCCTCCTTACTCGCTCAGATCTTCTCACATCTGTTGACTCCTCCTCGTTATGCCCAGTTATTGTTCCAGCTTCCTCTGGTATGTCTGCAGTTCCCTTTGATAGTTCTCCACTTGTTGTCATCCTTCCTTCACTTCCATCTAGTTCTTCCTTCCCAATCTTCCACGATTTTAGCTGTGAGACGTGAGCTGTAGTTGCAAAATTTTTTCTGCTGTCCTCTGCAAGCTGCGCTACTCGGTAGGTATCATTGGACAAAACCTCTGTTACCACTAAAGGCCCACGATAACGCTCTTGCAGCTTAGTGGATTCGCCTGTTGACACCGGCACCCTGGTCATGACCACCACCTCACCCACAGTGTATCTTGTTTGATCGTGTCTGTGGTTGTCATAAGCCGTCTTCACTCGTTGTTTAGACTTGATCATTTCGTCTCTTGCCTCTTCCCAGAGCTCAGATGGGCAGACCCACTCCTCTGTAGTAGTTGAAAGGTCCCTTAATCGCCCTAACTCAAACCGTGGTCTATACCCGTGCAGCATTTCAAACGGTGTTAGCTTCGTCACCTTAGACTCACTGTTGTTGATCTGTTTTTGTACATCAGACAGTAACTCGTCCCACTGTCCTTCCTCAGCTAGAGAAATTAACATGGCTAAGATGGTACTATTAATCCGCTCCACTTGTCCGTTAGCTTGTGGCCTTCGCGTTGAGTTAAGTATGTGTGTGACTCCACGTGACACACAGAAGTTTTCAAACCGATGAGATGTAAAGCAAGTACCTCGATCAGTGATCAGCTTCCTAGGTAGTCCAAACCTGTTTATGAACTCATCCATGACATATAACACTCCTTCCGCACTGGTATCCGCTACTGGAAACAAACAGACATATTTGGTGAGATTGTCTACTAATACCAAAATGTACCTGTTCCCTTCAGGGCTCGTGACAAACGGCCCTACATGGTCTACATGGACAATTTCAAACGGCCTTCGTCCTGGTGGTATGGGATGCAGCAGGCCAGGTTGTCGTCCTCTTGGTTTTTTTGTCATCAGGCATTCCATACACATCCGGATGTGAAGTTTGACATAACGCCGAAGTCCCACAAACCAAAAATCTTGAGTTATCTTACATACTGTTTTGTCAACAGACAGATGCCCTCCCAAGTCATGCGCTGCCACCACAATGCTCTTGCGCATGCTCCTGGGCATCACAAACAGTAGTCGGCCTTGATACCACCTATACAGTAAGCTTCCTTCTAGACTGTATTCACACACCAGGCCCTTTTCCGCTTTCGTTCTCTGCTCCTCAGGTTTTTGTAATATGTTGCAAATCCGGCGCAACTCTTCGTCTACATGCTGAGCCATCCGTACCTTGTCTTCTGTCTTCAACGAGAAGCACACATCCAACCGACCAGCCAACACTTCATCTAGTGTCTCGCCTTCCTGGTCAGAAACCGGATCACGGGACAGTGCGTCAACATGCAGCATTTTTGTTCCTGGGCGATGGTATATGTCAAAATCATACTCTTGTAGTATATCGTACCATCGCATCACTTGCGGCTTCGTAGCCCTATGTCCTCTCAAGTAAACCAACGCCTGGCAATCAGTCACGACCGAAAATCTAACGCCCAGCAAGAAGTGTCGCCATCTGTCCACTGCCCACACTATACTCATTAGCTCCAACTTGCTCGAGTGATAGTGCGACTCTGCAGCGCCCAACTTCTTACTTATACAATATACTATTTGTAGTGGTGCCCCGTTTTCCTTACTCTGCAGTAACATTGCTCCGAGTCCCACGGAACTCGCATCTGTATGGACCTCAGTGACAGCTGCTTTTGGGTCAAACATACAAAATATGGGTTTATCAGCAAACACCCTCTTCATTTCACTGAATGCACTTTCTTGCATTGCTGACCACTCAAACACTACGTCCTTTTTCGTCAGCCTTGATAGAGGTTCTGCCAGGGTAGCATAATTCTGGACAAAACGTCTGAAAAACCCAGTGAGGCCAAGAAATCTGCGCACACCGTGGACATCTTTTGGGACCGGGAACTTTTCGATGGCTTGACTTTTCATTGTCCCTGGACTGATCTGACCTCCACCTATAACAAATCCCAAAAACTCAATGCTTTTTGCCCCAAATAAACACTTAGATGGCTTTAGTGTAAGTTTTGCGATTCTCAATTTGTCTAGGACCATTCTTAACTTCACCAGCATGTCCGGCCAGTCTTCAGCATCTACCACCCAGTCGTCCAAATAGTTTTTGACTATTCTGTCCTTGAGACTACCCAGCACCTTCCTCATCAACCGTGTGAACTCTCCGGGGGCTCCCGCCAACCCGAAAGGCATTCTTGTAAATTGGCCAGTGTCATCAGGCGTGATGAAAGCCGTCTTTTCTTGAGCAGCTTCAGACAGGGGCACTTGCAGATAACCGCTCGCCAGGTCCAACTGCGTAAAATACCGTCCTGCCCTCAGTGACTCAACTTGTTCCTGCAGGTCAGGTAATGGAAAATTGTGTCTTATTATCTGCTTGTTTAGTTTCCTGTAATCCACACATAATCTGTTTTTATCGCCTTGCTTCACTAGGATCACTGGGACTAGCATAAAGGCGATTTCAGTCTCCACCACCACACCATGTCTTTTTCCATTCTCCGATTATTTTCAGCTATAGCTTCTCGATCGGCAGCTGTGGTCTTGTATGGTTCGGCCAGTCACGGGTGCACTTTCCTTCAGTCTCGTTA
>NW_021770293.1:0-3331 GCF_005508785.2 Acyrthosiphon pisum | reverse complement strand
TTTCATAGATACTTATGGCTTATTATATAGTTCATTCAATCCAAAGTTTTAATTTAAAGGTAAAATAAGTTTGACTATAACAAAAGTCAGTACCTATACATATTTCATTATCTCAGTATACCTGCTTACAGCTCACATAGCTAAACATTATTTTGTAACTCTTTTTAAAAATAATATCACTTTTGCATATAGTACCTACACTTACTGTTACAATAAGTACTGTTACTGTTACTGAGTACAATAATAATAATGTTCCTGAAAAACACATAAAACCGAAACTAAAACTGTGTAATGTGATTAGTTTCAGCCTAACAAAGATTATAAATAATATGCATGAATACACAATCAACAACAAACTGTGATCGGTACTTCTTAATATGTAATTGGTACTTTTTATACCAACTAAATAGTTGTATTGATGTTATTTAGATAGAGTTTGTTCAGTGCTCACACACCTTCAATGGCATTTAGTAGTATTATGCTTGTTATATGGTTACAGTTAGTTATTATATTATTACAGGCATTTGTAATTGTTATTCTTGGCTACAAAAATACATTTCACCGTTCACTGGGTCCGCTGCTAATTTAATTAACATACATATGCGCTTACTTACTTTGCTACATTACCCACAAACCATATGTTATTACTTAATAAAAAATTGAACAATGATTACAATAACCATGCGATATAAATTATTGTTTGTCCAGCAGATCTCTTTGAGTGTGGATTTTGACATTCAACGCACAAAAATAATATTATATATTAATTTTGAATTATCAATACCTTAATATTGTACTACCTACTATAAACTCGACCTAATTTTTAGGTACTTGGGGAAGTTTATTGTTAGAACTTAAAATTCTGTATTAAATTACACTATTTTTTTTACTACCACTACTACTACTGCTACTACTACTACTTAATACTGACCTAGGTCATTTTTGAGTTGGGTACTAGATAAGAATTTTATCATTTCACGTGTAGTACTCTTAGAAATTATTGTATTGATGTTAGGTAGCCAGAGCTTAGATTTAGGTGTAGTCACAAATTAAATTAAACATTTTTTTGTACAACTCTTTGAACAATTATTAACCTTCATTTATCATATGATTTGACTATAATAACTGTGAATTTATACCTGAATCTTTACCTATACCGTTGTACTGATGTTATTTAGGTGTGACTCGGTGTATTTTAAATGGACTTTTAACGTAGGCATCGTATTTCACTGCTCACCAAGACATAAAACTTACTGCCGACTTATCATTTCATAGATACTTATGGCTTATTATATAGTTCATTCAACCAAAGTTTTAATTTAAAGGTAAAATAAGTTTGACTATAACAAAAGTCAGTACCTATACATATTTCATTATCTCAGTATACCTGCTTACAGCTCACATAGCTAAACATTATTTTGTAACTCTTTTTAAAAATAATATCACTTTTGCATATAGTACCTACACTTACTGTTACAATAAGTACTGTTACTGTTACTGAGTACAATAATAATAATGTTCCTGAAAAACACATAAAACCGAAACTAAAACTGTGTAATGTGATTAGTTTCAGCCTAACAAAGATTATAAATAATATGCATGAATACACAATCAACAACAAACTGTGATCGGTACTTCTTAATATGTAATTGGTACTTTTTATACCAACTAAATAGTTGTATTGATGTTATTTAGATAGAGTTTGTTCAGTGCTCACACACCTTCAATGGCATTTAGTAGTATTATGCTTGTTATATGGTTACAGTTAGTTATTATATTATTACAGGCATTTGTTATTGTTATTCTTGGCTACAAAAATACATTTCACCGTTCACTGGGTCCGCTGCTAATTTAATTAACATACATATGCGCTTACTTACTTTGCTACATGACCCACAAACCATATGTTATTACTTAATAAATAATTGAACAATGATTACAGTAACCATGCGATATAAATTATGTTTGCCCAGCAGATCTCTTTGAGTGTGGATTTTGACATTGCACGCACAAAAATAATATTATATATTAATTTTGAATTATCAATACCTTAATATTGTACCTACTCTAAACTCAACCTAATTTTTAGGTACTTGGGGAAGTCCAGGTGGACGAAGGGGATGCCGTTCATGGAGAGGAGGAGTTGGAAGTAGTGGAGGTCCAGATGGAGGTGGTGGTGGACATGGAAGAAGTGGGGGTCCTGATAGAGGACGTGGAAGTAGTGGAGATCCCGATAGAGGACGTGGATGGAGTGGAGGTCCCGATAGAGGACGTGGATGGAGTGGAGGTCCTGATAGAGGACGTGGATGGAGTGGAGGTCCCGATAGAGGACGTGGATGGAGTAGAGGTCCCGATAGAGGACGTGGAAGTAGTGGAGGTCCAGATGGAGGACATGGAAGTGGTCGGTGGTCAGGTGGAGTGGAATGGTGACGTGGAAGTGGTGGAAGTGTTTGACCTTGATGAAGAGGTGGAGGACGACTTCGAGGTAGAGGAAATTGAGAATGTGGAAATGGTCGAACGACCCAGAGTGCGAGCACCAATGATTTACCGGCAGGCGGGCGTGACTCACCCGCTTCCAGAGCGGCACAACGCGGGCGCATTGGACGTACTCTGTATACATTGTCGCGCCCGCCACTTTGCGGGCGAGGTTCTGGGCCGAGGGGCCAATAGACACTTCAACACGTGTTGTAACAACGGCCAAGTGACCGCTACAGGACAACGCGCGTTGTTGCCCGTCCCTCATTTAATACAGACTTTGTTTATAGATGATTCACAGGATGGTCGTAGATTCCGAGCGGACGTTCGGCGGTACAACAACGTTCTGGCATTCGCTGCGTTTACCTGCGACGCAAACGACAGGCGTGTGCCAGGGCGGGGACCGCCGGTGTGGATTGTCCACGGTCAGACGTATCGGAGGACCAATCATGAGGTGGCCGTTGCCCCGGGAGGTGCGAACAACTGTCAGTTGTACTTCTTAGAGTCCGGAGAGGCCAACAACAGGCGCCTCGATATTGCACGACAGAGCAATCATGAACTGTCCGAAATCGTGATAGAATTATTGGACGGTTTGCTGCGGGACATCAATCCGTATGCAATGGCTTTTATGTAAGGAAAATTAAACTATTATATTTATTAACACTGGGAATGTGAATTGCCCCTTAGAGTAAATACTTTTTACACATAAAAAAAAACATTTACCAATACACACTTCATAATGATTTAAAACAGTTTTCTTAATTTTTCCTAAGGTACTTCTATAATAAATTCGTATATTCCATGGAATTCATTGGTTATTAAGACTGGGTGTATGAATGATATTACATAGGGATCA
>NW_021770292.1:12456-13470 GCF_005508785.2 Acyrthosiphon pisum | reverse complement strand
TCATACTTTCCATATTAAATTTCAATTGGTACTTTTATTTGAATAAACAATTAACAGAATGAAAATTGTGCTTTGTACACTCAATTATAATTTTTACTTCACACATATTGTACTATAAAGAACTACAATGACACAAAGTACAATAATGTATAAAGAACCAACTAAATAGAAAATATAAAAAAACTCAAATGGTTCCAGTTTCTATAACGAATAAATCATAAATGATTCTCAGATGACTCTCTTTTATAATATATCTTTTATTATATTAGGTATATTATTTGAGGGGCAAAAAAAATGTTGGTGGCTAAGCCCCCCTTTAGCCCCCAACTAATTACGCCTATGGTCAGAGAATAGGGCCGCTATTCTATTTGGGATAATGGGCCGGACCCTACCCAGTCCGGCCCTGGCCTTTCATATTATTATTATGTGTTTGACTTCGTACGTAATGTACCTACCTCATTAGGTACCTCCGCGTCGGACGGTGAAGATATGATGGTCGCGAATACTGGCGGAGACGTTGTTTTTTTTGTCTTTCAAAATGTTGTCGATGTTGCGTGGTTTTGGTGCAGTGTCAACCCAGCTGATGAAGAGCTGCGTATTCAATGTCGATCCGACGTGGAGAGCCGTTGAAGGCGAAAAATTGAGTGAGATCCGGCTTGGCCCGCGACGGAACTTTTTGGTGTTGATGCGTGGTGGGGTAGGTCAGTGCCGTGTATTAGAGGGAATTCGTACAATAATCAGGCTTTTTAACAGTTTGCTCCGCCGGTGTCGTGCCGCGGGACCCGACATAGGCGCTGATGACATCGGCGGCCGTGAGCAACGACGTGCAGGTACCGATCACTGCGGGTTGTGGGGGTCGGGGGACAGTTATTACATAATACCATTGATTATACATAGTATAGATGTCTCACTGGCGGTATTTCATGCTACGCTCAAGTGGATACGGCTGTTAAGCATCGCTGCAGTCGCAGCATTAGTTTTGGATAGAAACACTAGATAAGCGCTAGAAGTCTA
>NW_021770292.1:11582-12356 GCF_005508785.2 Acyrthosiphon pisum | reverse complement strand
CTATCAATCAGAGCTGGTATCAGGACCGACCACCGCCAAACCAGAAGAGACATCAGTAGCAGTGCCAGAAGAGGTGCGGATTAACAAGGACACTCCAGTAACTAAGAAGAACACTGAAGAACCAGACGTGACCTCATCACCAGATACCATAGTCACAGACAGCGAGGACATAGAGCCCGTAGACACAGAAGCTTTGGAATTGGGAACATCACCTTTGAGTGAGCTAAACTCCGACAGCAGCCACCACAGCAGTCCCGAATCTGATCCTATCCCAGGCATGATCACCAAACTATTCGAGAAAAAAATAACGGATCCTATAACAACTTCAAAAAAGATGTGCTCACGCTACGAGAGTTTACAAAAGAATTTGGGGACATATCTAACACGCGACTGAAAAAACTCATATATCAAGAAAAAACACGACAGATAAAAGACCTCAGGAGGCAACACCAACAATAATTGAACAAAACGGAAAAAAAAAAAACAACATCGATAACGACTACCCGATTGTTTTTTCATTTTCTTTTTCTCGTATATCGAAATCCTTGATGTGCAATGGAAAGAAAAACAAAATAAAAAAGGGGACTATGTAACGAGTCATTATTTTCTATCCTCTTTGGACCCTATTTCGAAGATCCCTCGATGATAGTATCTTTCCTGACATGTGGAAAATTGGTTCTATTACTCCAATTTTAAAATCAGGTTGCCGTTCATTAGTCACTAATTACAGACCAATTTCTATTTTAGGGCATATTTCTAAGCTCTTTGAGTCTT
>NW_021770292.1:7159-10227 GCF_005508785.2 Acyrthosiphon pisum | reverse complement strand
CATTATTTAGTAATTTATATTTTATATTTTTAATTTTATATTTATATACTTTGTTGTATTATTCATGTTATGTTACTGTTTGATCATATTGTACACCTAATTATTTTAACCTGGGCTCACGCCCGTTTATTCAATAAATAAATAAATAAATAAATAAATAAATAAATAAAAAAGGGGACTATGTAACGAGACCATAGATAATATAAGAATGGATAGGACATGCCTATACCAGTTCCATATGAGGCCGTGTGCTTTTTTGGGGAAGAGAGAAAGTAAAGAGAGAAAGACAATATGAGGCTTTTTGAGGTTATGTGCAAAACTGTTTTATTAAATAATAATGAATAAATATGATAGTCAGTTATATTTAGATATTTGTCAGTTTGTATTTTGATTGTTTTGCCACCTGTACCTGGAAAATGGAAATTGGAAAATAATATTTTAACAAAATAAAATTATGTTATTTAATATTCATTATTATTTATCAATTATCACATCAATATTCGCCCCATATAACCTTAAAAAAGTATCACTAAATTTTCATGTAATAAGTTCTTATGTCTTATCCATTCTTATATTATCTATGAACGAGACAAACTCGAACACCCCAATCCCGTGGCGTACTCTCGTTACGAGTCGTTATCGATTATGTACCCACTACCGCGACGCGCTCTAGCGCAGTGACTATATGTTATCCCCGCGGAACGCATAAACCAGTTGTTCACGGCGTTCACCAGAACGCGCGAACACCGCAGCTTCTATTTCGCCGGCACGCCGCCCGAGAAAAAAGGATCATTTTCCGGCGGAACCCCGCAACTTAAAACCTTTTAGAAGATATCATTAGAATCAGTAGATCGTACATTATGCAATTCACATTTTACATGGGTTTTAAGTGATACCGAAAATACCTAAATTACGAAGAACCTGTCATACGTTTTACTAATCCAGAAAAGGGCCCGAGTATTATCATTGATTATACATAGTATAGATGTCTCACTGGCGGCATTTCACGCTACGCTCAAATGGATACGGCCGTTAAGCATCGCTGCAGTCGCGGCATTAGTTCTGGATAGAAACACT
Source organism: Acyrthosiphon pisum (assembly GCF_005508785.2). Lineage (NCBI taxonomy): Eukaryota > Metazoa > Arthropoda > Insecta > Hemiptera > Aphididae > Acyrthosiphon > Acyrthosiphon pisum. Next base: position 9,150 of record NW_021770292.1, on the reverse strand, counting down.
AGATAAGCGCTAGAAGTCTACTAGTTATGGATACGTTCGCTAGATCAGCGCTAGCTGTTAAAATCGTTCCGAATACTGCCGTTAGATGAGCGCTGGTTAGACGTTAGTTGTAGACAGTAGTCTAGCTACGTCCTGTGTATCCACTACTCTTGTGCTTGTCTCTGCTGTGGGTGTCGTGGGGCGCCTGGCCGTAGTTATGCGGTTTGCGCTTTATTACGCCAATGCACAATTACACAATTTTTTTGTTTTGTTTAACATTAATATTTTACTATTATATATTATATAATAATAACAATATGTATTATTATTATAATATAATGAGAATACCTGAATAATAAACGTGTTCCGGACGTTCCGGTATTCGACCGATGACCGTGTCACGATATTAATTGTAGTAAAACAATAATTTTGGACGTTGGATAATGTAATTAATTAATTAGTACCACAACTGCCTTCCGTTACGATTAAATTTGTAAAAATGTAATATTGATGTGATAAGACAGAGACAACATATTATGCGGGTGTGACGTCCTCTTAAGGAAAAACGGGAATTTTTACGCAGAATCGGTTTTCGACAAAATCGATTTTGGTTTTGAGTGTAACTCTAAAACAAATGAACGTATATACATGCAATTTTCACTGGTTGCTTATATTCGCATTTTCTATACACGATAAAATTTTCAAAATGTTTTGATTTGTTTTGAACTGTTTAGGAACACTATCAGTTTCCAATTACCTATATTATTCTTTTTTTCTATGCATGTTAATAAAACTTTATTTGGTGGGTAAAAAATCTTTTAATTTTAATACAAGGCTCCTAATTTATTGTTACAATGACAATTGAAAAATATTAAAAATCCTTAGTCACAGTTTTTTTTGTAAGCATTTAAAGTCTTGACAAAATACGGAAAAATCACCAAAATGTACAAACTATTTAAATTTAGAAATTCATAAAAGATTTTCTTTTTAAATCCAAGATTTGAAAATGTATTACAAGATTTCTTATTTTGTCTACATTTATCTACAAAAAAATCTCTACCGAAAGTCAAATTAAATTTTTATGAGCGTATGAAGTTCTTATTTTTACAAGATTGAATTTTCACTCGATTTCTCATGTAGCGATTTTGTTATTTTGTTGTAATTCAAAAACAAATACTGTAAATACAATTTTGAAAATATTTTGACTCTTTTTGAGCTGTTTACGAACATTGCCGGTTTTATTTTTTTTCTATAATTGTCAATAGAATTTATTTGTTGTATAAAAAAGCGTGAACATTTAATACAAGGTTTCAGATATATTGTTACAATATCAGTTGAAAAATATTAAAAATACATAGCCACAATATTTTTTTATAAGCATTTAAAGTTCGAATTTTTACAAGATATATCAAATTTAAAATTTAATTATTATTTTGTAGTTAAAAATGTATAAAATGTTCAACTTTTATAGGTAAGGATTGAAAATTTAAAACAAGTTTTCACGTAAATAGGTTTTATATAAATTATTAAAATCAAAATTACTAGAACCATAAAATCGAAAGTATAATATGATATAAAATGGCAAATGTCTTTTCTTTATCATTACCAGTCTGACTATGTTGAATCAAAACTATTTAATTTGAAATACTTGTGTTATAATAATCTGACTACCTACAAAATAATCAATTTGTTTAAAAAAAAATAATATGTAATATAAATTATGTGTTTAAAACAGGAAATTTGCTCCCCTCTATGATATGGGCCCCGGATTGCCCTCCTCTAGATCCGGTACTGTAATAATATTACACATTTAACAATTTTTTCTAGTGTAAATATTATTAATTTCAACTATTGCTAAAGAATGCTTAAACTTAGTATTTTACATAAGCGCAACTAGGGAGGGGTGCAGGACTTAGGCCACCCCAACACTACTCACATCTTTTTAAATATAAATTAATATTTAAACTTCATATAAATTATAAATACATAACATACATTCTAAAAAATAAATA
>NW_021770292.1:0-7109 GCF_005508785.2 Acyrthosiphon pisum | reverse complement strand
ATTTAAACTCATATAAATTATAAATACATAACATACATTCTAAAAAATAAATAATAATAACGCATTAATTTAGCATATTAGACACTAAAACGTTGTGCGTCACATGCACATATTAAAGAATTCAACTCTAATACCAACAATACTTTTTACTAATTTTGTGTTTTGTAAAGTGTAATTTTATAGTCAAGTATTATATTTGACCATTGCGAACTACGGATAGCTACATTTGCAGGCCAAATTCAGCCTTATTACTTTTTAAAAAAATTGGTAAATTATATTACATCTGACATTAAATTTGTTAGGTATAAAATCTAATAATATACATTTAATGTTTTAAGTACCATGAATAATATTTCTCAATTATAACAAAATAACTAAAATTGTTATACTTTGTTAAAATATCTGATTTTGTCTAATAATTATAATTTCTATAAAAAATAGTAAAATTAATTAATTTAATAACAATAATATTATACAATATGCTTAGTAATACAGGCTAGCAGACAGTCTTTGCTCAAATTTTTTTTTTCTTATGCAATGGTTTATCATCAAATTCAAATTTCACACTAAAGTAACTTCTTTCTCAATTATGAGGTATACACAAAACAGACTATATAGGAGAGCAGTTACCTACTTCCCCCTGTTTTGTTGTTGTGAATTATAAACTATAATGGTACAAATTTAACATTAATAAATAATAATATCATAATAATAAATAATAAAAGGATTTTTTAAGTAGAATTATATTATTTATAATATACAAAGAAAGAAATTAACTATGGACCTATTAATTATTATTCAAAAATCGGAAAAAAATAATAATTCTATGTTTTATAATAATGTGAACTCTATGGCATAATATTTTAAATTACAAGTCATTGAAAGTTTCAACGGTTTTTTCACGATTGACAACTTTTATAAGTTTACTTTTTCTCTCGCTTTTATTAAGTCTATAAACAATAAACATGTCTGGAAATGTATGTGTTTATTATAACTGTGGCAACAATAAAAGAAAACATAGTGACATTAAGTTTCATGGTTTTCCAAAAAATGAAGACTTATGCAAAAAATGGATTTTAAATTCAGGTAAAAACATGATGCAAATGCACAATTATGCCAGATTCTAAACAATATAGATTACCTTTTGTCATTTTTTTATACTTAAGGAAACATTAAGGAAAAAATTTTTATGTGAAGTTCATTTTGATAATGATATGTATATGAGTATACAGAAACAACGCCTTATACCTTTGGCTGTTCCAAATTTGTATAATCATACTGGTAAGTAATTTTAAGACAAAATATACTTATGTTCAGTGGCGTGGTGAACTGAAAATTTTCCAGAGGCAAGTTACAAATATCCCAAGTATTAATGCATAATTAAGTATTAATATAATATAACTAATTATATTTCGGATCATTACTGACTACCTATTTAGTATATCATATTACATTTACTAGGGGGCCCACAGGCTACCACTCACCCCTCTATTTAAAAAAAAAATAGGAAAGCAATTTCCTCTGAAATTACCGTTCACCATACTACTGTTCATGTTGTTATGTATGCAAAAAACAATTACATTGTTTAGAAAAAAATTGTTACAAATTACAATATATAATATCTGATACATTTTATACTTAACTTAATGGAAAATAAATATATTATTGCCAGATAAATTTGAAAATGATAATGAATGGGAATCAGCACAAATTGAAAAACATACCAACAAAAGTTCAAAAAGAAAACTGTTGTTTGATGAAGGTATGAGATTCCACAAAAAATATTTTATTTTTAATTAATACCATTTGCTATAATCTTCTACAACCAATATCCTCAAACCTCCTATAATAGGACTACATGTCTGCATGTCCTACATGAGTTTTCTCAGTGAGGCCCACTAATCTTTTTGATATTAGTTTTGATGAAAACAGTGCTCTATATCCCTCCACCACCTCCCTTTAACTTAAATCGGATATTTTTGGTTTGGTACACTTACCATCTGTTCTAGTTTTTTTGACTACTTCGCAGCATTCCGATCCATATAAAATCAACTGACCTACAACTGTTTTATAACATCAACAACTTCCTTTGGTGACAAAAATACTAAACGCTTCTCTCCATTTCATCCATAAAAACCTAACCATATTTTTGGTTTCATTCTAAAAACTATTATTTTGTACTACCAATCCTAAGCAAATAATTTATGTAGATACATAAATATATATGTATGTATGTAGATATATATATAACATATATAAATATCTAGGTTAAAATTTAAAGAAAAACAAATGTTTACAATTACTACTGTTTTCCTAAGATTTTTATTTTAAAATTGAACATAACATTTTTTTAAAGTACACTATTATTTTATAAACTTATAAACAATACCTTAATGATTGATTTTATAATTGTTTTAATAAATAAATAATATTTTATTTTTATACAGTAGAAGACGTAAGATCAATTTCTAATGAAAAGAGTTTATTTGGTAGTAAAACAATTCAAGATTTTTCGCCTAAAGAATTAAGATTATTAACACCAAAAAAAAAATACACTAGAGAACCAATAAATGTTAGTACATGTGATATTTATGATAACTATTTTGGGAGTCCTACGTATTCAGTGTCACCAGGTATAAAATCATATGTGTCTCAACTTATACAACTTCCGAGTCCTAATAAAAATAAGGCTATGCAGTATGAGGAACTATTGGAAAAATATGAAAAACAAAAAAAATTATTATCTAGGAAAAGAGCAAAAATTTGCTTTTTAAAGAAACAATTAAAAAAGAAACAAAAACAAAACAAACTGGACCCTAAATTATTTGTTCAAAACACAAAATTTGCTTCAAAAAACTCAAAATCCTTAGTTACCATGCAATTATTACATAAAAAACGAAAACCTTGGTTACAAAATGAAAAAAATTTAGCTATTTCAATGTTTTATAAATCTCCAGCTGCATACAAATTTATGAGAAAAAATAATATTATTCTACCAGGTGTAAGTACATTACATTCATGGCTCAAATCCTTCCAGTATATGCCAGGTTTTATTCCAGAATATATGACACAATTAAAAATGATGTGCAAAACTATGTCTCCACAAGAAAAAAAATGTGTTGTAATGGCAGACGAAATGGCAATTAAATATTGTTTAGAGTATAATAAATCGTTAGACATGATTGAAGGCTATGAGGATCTAGGACATTTGGGTCGGTCTGGTCGGCCTGCAAAACTGGCCCTAGTCATCATGATACGTGGTTTATACAATAAATGGAAATTGCCAATGTCGTACTTCTTAAGTTCAACTGGTGTCAAAGGGGATGAGATGGCACAAATAATGAAGAGTTGTATTTTAGAATTAACCAAAATTGGCTTTGATCCGGTATGCATAACGTGTGATCAGGGTACAGCAAATCGAAAAATGTTTTCATTATTCGATGCTACCCCAGACAAGCCATATACAATCATAGATGGAAAAAAAATTTATCTGATTTATGATGTGCCACATTTGATAAAAAGCGTTAGAAACAATTTATTAAATGGCAATATAGTGGTGAAGACTTCAAAATCTACAAAAACAATACGGTTTTATGATTATAAAAAGACATATGAAATTGATAAGGAAAGTGAAACTACCAGAGCTATGTGCAAAATAGGCGAACAGCATATAAACCCAAATCCTTGGCAAAAAATGAGCTGTAAGGTTGCTATTCAAACTTTTAGTAATAGTGTGTCTTCAGCTATTAAAACATGTGTAGCAACTGGGCAGTTAGACTCTACAACAGCCTTAGATACAGCAAATTTTTTTTTGGAACTTAATAATTTATTCGACGCCTTAAACAGTAAACATTTGTGTGACAAAAATCCCAATAGAAGACCTATGAGTGAAAATAATCCTAACATCATAAACATAATAAAAAAATCAATCAACACATTCAAAAATGCAGAAAAACAAAGTTTTAAAAATTCTTCAAACCAAATTAAAAAAGACATACCACCTTGCTTCACAGGAATGATTTGGACTTTAAATGCAGTATTAGAATTGGATGAGTCTGAAAAATCAGAAATGTTATTGACCTCACCTTCAACAAAATTTTTTTTTAATGACTAACCGTTTGTGTCACGATCCTATTGAGAATCTATTTTCTATATTCCGGCAAAAAGGTGGTTACTGTAGAAACCCTACTTGCCGTACACTGCGATGTTCTTTTGCGAGTGTAAGTTCATTTGGATTGTTGAATTGTGCATCGGATAAATCTAATTGTGAAGAAGACGATGACATATTTTTGGTCTCTAATCAAATACAAATAGATGCGCCAACAGAGATGGAAAGTTACACCAAAACAGACGTTAGTTCAGAATCAAATAAAACTTTCTCAAACATACAAACCAATAGCAATTCCTCATCAGAAGAAGAACCAGAAAATGAATCATTCACAACTCTGGAAAAATGTTCAATGATTTATTATGCTGGTTATTTGGCGAAGAAATGTTTGGATAAATTCAAATGTGAAGAATGTAAAAAATACCTACTAAGTCCAAATAAGCTATTAGAAGATAAAAACCAACTGCTAATTGTAAATAAAACATTTGAACATATAGATTTAAATTTGTGTACTGGGTTGAAAGCCCCATCTGAAAATCTTGAAAAATTTGTAAAAATATGTTTAAATGTTTTTATACAAAATTATGAGAGTTTTAAAAGCGAAAAACATTTAGTTCATCAATTGATGACTCAAGCTTATCATAATGTACCCAAAAGTATTGTGAAACAAGAATGTTCTAAACATTTTGAGTACATTATGAAATTGTTATTTACTGTAAAAATATATAAAGAATGCAAATGGACTTCAAAAATATCTGAACGCAATATAATTACCACACAGAAAACAAATCAAAAATTAAGAATCTTACAACACTTATAATATTTACAAAATTAATCTAAATCTAAAACCAGTAGCAATTGTCCGAAATAAATATAATAATTATTATTTTAAAGCTGTAAAATTTAAAAACAATTTAATATATAAATATATTTCTTATATCTAGTGGTATTCATGCAATACTAGTTTATGATGATGATACCAACAGAGATAATTAGAAATTATATTTTATGTTTTAATAAATAAATAACTCTGCACAATATTATGTTTATACTAACTATATACTAAACATTGTTTAGTACTTAATATTTTTGGATTTTTAAAAATAAGATTAACTTAATAACGTTTCACTCTGGAGTTTACTAGAATATTATTCAACAGGTACATGGTATAGGCATACATTCAGATTTAAACTTGGGGGTGCTAAAAAGTTTTATCAACATTTGTTAGTTCTTTGTCTATATATATAAATGAAATATTAGAAAATCTACTCTGCACCATACTGGTGCGTAACTAATTCTTCATAATGTGGCTTATTGATGAAAATAACCTTTCACATTTTGCTGATTTTGGTATCACATTGGTATGGTTATTGAAACTTGAATTAATTTATAAAGGTTCGGTTATACTTCTGGATTACAAGCGCACATGAAATCCTCTAGCAAATAATTATTACTAAGACACCATCATTGCTGCTCTTAAAATTTTATATGAAATTCCTAAGACATCCTGAAAAAATAGAAGTATGCTTAAAAAGCAACATATTTAATATTAAGAGGACGCTACATAGATATTTGTCGTCTCAAACTAACTAATGGAGCTAAACGTGTTCTCTTGAGCGTACATTTGCTATGTTACACATTTGTAACACGAAGACAACAAATGGCCGTGTAGCGTCCTCTTAACATTTATATTAAGAGGATGTTACACCCGCATGTGTTGTCTCTCTCTTACAAATGTACGACATAAGAAAAACTGCTTTGTGCGGGACCACATTTATCTTTCTGTGTTTGTAGGAGTGGCTTCAAAATTTCTGAACATATAGGATAGAAAATTATCTATGCAACAGCGTACCTATATTTTAGATAACATAAATACAATAAAAGTTATTTGCTTCTAAACACTTGGTTTTTACCATTTTATTATAAAAAATTATTTGATTGTGCTATTAAAAAAAAAAAGAGCACGCTGTTGCACAGACACATGTGAGTGTGAAATCCTCTTAACTAAATATAAATTACCTAGTATTATACCAACAATCAACATACCTTATATCTTAAAATTATAAATAATTTCTGTACAGTTCTTATGACAAAAATGCAGCATTACTTGACCTATTTTTAACACCAAGTTGTTTTTGGATATCAAGTAGTTTTCAGATGGTCAATAAAAATTAACATAGGTTGTTTCTAATATATGGAATACTCTTTGTGCAGTCTATAAATAAAATATTTTTCATTGACAATAGTTAATACTTTGTTTCTTTTGAATGAATTACCTTTATTGATTTGCATAAATAAAAAACAATTAAATTAAGTTGATGCACCATACAGTGTGTGTCATATGGGTGCTGGATATTGCTTTTATAGCTTTATAGCATTATAGCTGAATAATTTAGTGTTAATTGAATGTTTGTGAATTTTGGCCACTGGAAACGTCTATGAAACACAAAAACTTTCAATCCTACAGCATATTGTACACATAATGAGAGCTGTTCTTCTTTATAACTATAAAATAAAAATAGGCAATTATTAATTACACAACTCTTTATTGTTTTAAATCATTTTTTTTTTTAAAATAAAAATGAACAAAACATTATTATATACATTATACATTATACAGTTATTAATAATTAACCTGTTCACCAATAAAATTACAAATTGGTTTCCTTAGGTTCATAGATTATTATTAAAATACCAACCTAGCTTCATCACACATAATAGGAAGTGCAGTGGTTGAAATTTTCATTAAGTATGATGTCTTTAATGGAACTGGCAACAATATCAATAATTTCCTTATTACCTAAGACACAAAATAAAATGATGATTTTAACTTAAATATTTATTATAATATGTAAAATAAACCTGGATTGATCATCATTCTCATAATGCCCTCTAAAGGCAACAACTTGTTTTCATAAAAATAACACTATGTCGATTATATGTGAAATGTACAGACAATTTTTTTCTAATTTGTTCTTTGTTTGCAGACAACAATAATTGT
>NW_021770291.1:5955-10098 GCF_005508785.2 Acyrthosiphon pisum | reverse complement strand
TCTGAGCGGAGCGAAAAATGTAGTTATTTGTTTTACAATAATGTGAGTTTTTTTTGTGTCTGTATACACAATTAGTGGTCGAAATAATGCTTATTTTTCAATTTCAGTATCTTGTTCGATGGGAAAGTGAATCTAGTCTAGTTGGTACTTTTGGGAGATCAAAATGAAAAATTTCGCAGTAGTTTTCAAAAGCACCGCGAAAAACAAATGAAAAATTATGGGAAAACGGGAATTTTTACGCAAAATTGATTTATTCTGTATCCCTAAAACAAATTACCGTATATACATGCAATTTTCACTGGTTGTTTATATTCACATTTTCTATACACGATAACATATTCAAAATATTTTGATTTGTTTCGAACTGTTTACGTACATTTTCAGTTTCCAATTTTATTAGTTTTTAGATTCTGAGTGGAACGATGAATGTTATTGATTTTACAATGATGTGTGTTTTTTATTTTTTTTCTATTTGTATTTCATATTTTTTTTTATTTTTTATTTTTTCGTGTCTGTGTACACGATAAGTAGTCGAAATAATGCTACGATTTTCAGTATCTTGTTCGATCAGAAAGAGAATATCGTTGGTGCATTGAGGAGGTCAAAATTTAAATTTCCCAGTGGTTTTCAAAAGCACCGGGAAAAACAAAAGAAAAATTAAGGAAAAACGGGAATTTTTACGCAAAATCGATTTTTCACAAAATTGAATTTGGTTTTTGGTGTAACTTTAAAAAAAATTACCGTAGATACATGAAATTTTGACTGAATGTTTATCTTAGCATCTTCTATACACCATAACATTTTCAAAATATTTTGATGTATTTTGAGCTCTTTACGGACATTTTTATTTTCCATTTTTTTTTAGTTTTTTTTCTAAAAATATCAATAAAATTTTATTTGTTGGATAAAAAAGCTTGAAAATTTAATAGACGGCTCCTAGTATATTGTTTCAAAGGCAGATGAAAAATATTAAAAATCGTTAGTCACAGTTTTTTTTTTTTAAGCATTTAAAGTTCAAAAAGGCGGGTAAGTCGTGGATGTCGCTCTGCTGTACAGTAGGTTACAAGTGGGTTACTGTAATGGATGGAATTAAATTTGAATCCAATGATATTATATCATTGTATACGAAAAACGATTCTGAACGGAGATGATTTGTCAGTCTAGGATATATTATTTTTAAAGAAAAACTTATGGAGAACCTTGTACCAAATTTTAAAAACTTAGTTATAAAAGAAAAAAATTTTACGATTTTTCAACCACTAAATTACTTGCAAATTTTCGCAATTTTGACATATTTCGTATAAATTTGAACTTTAAATGCTTATAAATAAAAATTGTGACAATGTATTCCTTTTAATTTGCAACTGCTATTGTAAAAATATGTTAGGAGCCTTGTATTAAATTTCCAAATCTTAGAATTAAAAAGAAAAACTTTTATGAATTTCTGTCTAAGATAATTTGAACATTGCCGTAATTTTTACGTATTTAGTCAAAATTTGAACTTTAAATGCTTATAAAAAAAAAATCGTGACTATATATTTCTTTTATTTTTCAATTGCTATTGTAAAAATATATTATGAGCCTTGTATTAAATTTTGAAATCTTAGATATAAAAGGAAAATTTTTTATGAATTTCTAGCATAAAATAATTTACGAATTTTCGTGATTTTTACATAATATGTTGTCAAAATTTGAACTTTAAATGCTTATAAATAAAAATTGTGACAATGTATTCCTTTTATTTTGCAACTGCTATTGTAAAAATATGTTAGGAGCCTTGTATTAAATTTCCAAATCTTAGAATTAAAAAGAAAAACTTTTATGAATTTCTGTTTAAGATTATTTGAACATTGCCGTAATTTTTACGTATTTAGTCAAAATTTGAACTTTAAATGCTTATAAAAAAAAATTGTGCCTATGTATTTTTATAATTTTTGAATGGGAGTTAGAACAACATATGTGGACCCTTCTATTAAATTTTCAAGTATTTTGTCCCAGCTAATTTTTTTTTATCAACATTTATAAAAAAAAAATCAAAAAAAATCGATTATTTCAATTGCCTATAAATAGATTAAAAATTAGTGAAATATTTTGAAAATAAAACTATATAAAGAAAATGTCAATTTAAACAACTGATAAAATTTTCAAGTGTCTACGACTCATACTTTTTGAATAATAACAAATATCAAAAATCGTTTGAGGCTAAACCGTTATTTAATGCGGTTTTGTAAAAATTTAAATTTCAAACACTCCTAAAAATTTTTTGTCTTAGTCCGGTTGAGTTTTTTTTACAGATATTTAAAGAAAAACTTATGGAGAACCTTGTACCAAATTTTAAAAGCTTAGTTATAAAAGAAACAAATTTTACGATTTTTCAACCACAAAATTACTTGCAAATTTTCGCAATTTTGACATATTTCGTATAAATTTAAACTTTAAGCACTTATAAAAAAAAATTGTGACTAACGATTTTGGATTTTTTTTTATCACTGTGAGAACAACTTATAAGAAACCTTGTATTAAATTTTCAAAGTTTTCTATCCAACCAAAAATTTTTTATCGTTATTTAAAAAAAAAATACTTAGAAAAATTGAAAATTTCATTTGTCTATAAATAGCTCAAAAAAAGTCGAAACACTTTGAAAATTTAACCCTGTATAGACAACGCTAATATAAACATCTGTTGCAAATTTCAAGTGCTTACAATAATTATTTTTTGAGTTACAGTAAAATTAAGTTTTCGTTTTTGTCAAAAATTGGTTTTGCGTAAAAATTCGCGTTTTTCCGTTATTTTTTTAAGGTTTTTCCTGCCGCTTTTGAAAAGTATTGGGAAATTTTCACTTTTGACCCCCCAAAGTACCAACTAGATTCACTTTCCTTTCAGAAAAGGTACAACTTTTGAAAATCGAAGCATTTTTACTGCTCCAAAAGTTGTCGTCAGACACAAAAAAAAAAAAAAAAAAACACACATCATTGTAAAATCAATACATTCATCACTTCGTTCAGAATCTAAAAGGAATAAAATGTACCTTTTTATATAAGTGGTTTAAATTGAGAATTTACATAAATATACAAAACATATACAATTATTATCGTGTAATCATCGTTTACATTATTGCAAATGAATATAAAATATAATAATAATAAGATTATGCAAATTATGTAAAAATAATTATATTTTTCCCATTTTCTAGGGGTTTATGTTCCAGCACAGTGTTCAATCATTTTTAGACGATTTAGATTTTCTTCTTTTTTATGGCTCTTATAAATTTTCAATTATTTAAGTGAATATAATTTTAAATAGATGAAAATGCCATCGATATACCAAATTATTGGTCTTTATAAGTTAAAATTACAAATATACGTCAACTTAAAAATTACAAATATTGTTATTGATAATTTTAGATATTTCTTTTTTCCATTTTTGGTGACATGGTGCTCATAACTGTGATTATTTTATTTATTATTTTTCATGGGCTTTTACATAATATACTTCAATTGTCATATAGATACCTGTTTATGTGAAATTTCTAATTAAATTTGCAGATAAGATAAAAAAAATTTAAAAAACATTATCAACATGCTAACACAATACATAGTTTAACTACAATGCATAACGTTAACAGACATTAATAATTAGTATGAACAGTTCAACTCCTTCCGGGCTTATATTATGGATTTTATAGTCCAATAGAGTGGCCAGGTTTGAGGAAGGAATATCGCCTCCGATGTGTTCGTTCATCGCATTAGTTCTCACGTCAATAATACCAGTAGTAAATAACATTAATATAATTGGTGTTTGGATTTGGCTAATAATTATTGTTGTTACGACTCAACAACAACATTTGCTCGGCGTTAAGAGGACCTGATACCCACATGTGTTATCTCCGTCTTACAAGTGCGTAATATAACAAATTTTACGCTCAGCAGAACACGTGTAGCTCCGTTAATTTCAAGATTTGAGTGAATTGACTTCTTATAAAATCTAAAGGTAAGATTATTATCTAGGCAACCTCTGTAAGCTTTTTAGTATATTTTAATTTTAACGCGAGTTATGAGTATTTTAAAATTGTTAATTTTTTATACATCTTAAAATACTCATAACTCGCGTTAAAATTAAAATGTAATAAAAAGCCTATAAGGT
>NW_021770291.1:2514-3906 GCF_005508785.2 Acyrthosiphon pisum | reverse complement strand
ATGATATTATATCATTGAATTCAAATTTAATACCATCCATTATACAGTGACCCACTTGTAACCTACTGTACAGCAGAGCGAAATCCACTTACCCACCTTTTTTTTTTGTGTCTGTGTACACGATAAGTAGTCCAAATAATGCTCCGATTTTCAACTTCAGTATCTTATTCGATTGGAAAGTGAATATCATTGGTGCATTGGGGAGGTCAAAATTTAAAATTCCCAGTAATTTTCAAAAGCGCCAAGAAAAACCAAAGAAAAATTAAGGAAAAACGGGAATTTTTACGCAAAATTACTGAATGTTTATGTTAGCATTTCCTATACACCATACAATTTTGAAAATATTTTGACTCTTTTTGAGCTGTTTACGGACATTGTAAGTTTTCAATTTTTTTAGTTTTTTTTTCTATAAATATCAATAAAGTTTTATCTGTTGGGCCAAAAAGTGTATAAATTTAATACAAAGCTCCTGATATATTGTTACAATATCAGTTGAAAAATATTAAAAATACATAGGCACAATTTTTTTTTATAAGCATTTGAAGTTAAAATGTTGACAAAATTTATCAAATTTAAAATTGAATAATTATTTGGTGGTTATAAAATTATAAAATGTTCAACTTTTATATCTAAGGATTGAAAATTTAAAACAAGATTTCACGTAAATATTTGATTCTGTTGCCAAAAATTCTAAGAAATACATAAGCACAGTTTATTTTTATAGTCATTTTAAGTACAAATTTGGACGAAATTACATATTAAAAAACCTGGAATAAATATTTTATTTATTTTGTTGTGATTGTAATGATTGTATAATATTTGTGAAAAATGAAAAAGAAAAATGACAAGTGGGTATGACACTTTTGTTGGATACATGAACTCTCAAAATGCCTGTATACTGCTGCCACTGTCTACAGTACATAAGTAGAAATCCATTAAAATGTCAAAGGGGGGGGGGGCTAAAGTTGTTTACATCAATGTGCCAAAGGTTCCCACATAACCAAAATAACTTTATATATTTTTTTTTTTGGTAAAATGGCTAAGCTTCCCTCTATTTACGCTAATGCTACAGTAAAAACAAAAAAAGGCCTCTAAAATATTTTTGAACTGGGGCCTCAAAATTGTAATTGTGGCACTGATTACTGTACAGACTTCTTTCACTATATTACTATATTATTCCTACAGTTGTACGTCCGACACGAAATGAAAATCTTGTAGTCTGATAGGAATCACCTGAGGTCTTTACCTAAAAAAAAAAAACATATAGTGATACCTGTATAAGCTGATAATCGTGACATTTTCCGACGGTCAGTCTTGCAGAATCTTGATGGAAAACTGTAGCAGTCCACCAGTTTTTTTCTGCATCAGTCTGTTGCACGCTGTCCGATTCTC
>NW_021770291.1:0-2414 GCF_005508785.2 Acyrthosiphon pisum | reverse complement strand
GATCAAAGCGTTTTCGTGTCGCCGTTCCCGATAGGATGTTTAGTGCGATTCGACATTCCAACGAAACGGGCGATTGTTAACTCTCCCGAATATACTCCAGTACTACCTGACGGGAACATGCAATCTCTCCCTGGTTTACTTCAGTACCTACTACCTAATAGTAGCATGTAAACTCTCCCGGGTCTAGTTCAGTACCTAATACTACATTTTATTTAAAAAAGTTATTTATATAGTCATAAAAATTATTTAGGTATTTATAATAAATATTTATAATTTATATTCCAACGAAACGGGCGATTGTAAACTCTCCCAGATTTACTCCAGTACTACCTGACGGGAACATGTAAACTCTCCCGGGTCAAGTTCAGTACCTAATACTAAATTGCATTTAAAAAAATAAATTATATAATAATAATAATTATTATTACTATTATTATTATACCTACAAATCAATGCATTTAGCTGCTGTGAGCTACTGAACTATAATATTATACCTAGCAAGAAACACAAAAGAATACTTTGTATGATAAATACGAACATACAGAATTCAAACAACTAAAGGTACCTATCAATTTATTGGTATTTATAATAGTCTATTATTTTTTGTGATATGATTTTTTTTTAATTTTTGGTATGAGAGTTTTTACTTATTTTATTTTAGATTCTGAGTGGAACGATGAATGTATTGATTTTACAATGATGTGTGTTTTTTTATTTTTTTATTTTTTTTTTTATTTTTTTATTTTTTTTGTGTCTGTGTACACGATAAGTAGTCGAAATAATGCTACGATTTTCAACTTCAGTATCTTGTTCGATCAGAAAGTGAATATCGTTGGTGCATTGGGGAGGTCAAAATTTAAATTTCACAGTAGTTTTCAAAAGCGCCGGGAAAAACAAAAGAAAAATTAAGGAAAAACGGGAATTTTTACGGGAAATTTTTTAAAATCTGTTTTCGAGAAAATCGATTTTGGTTTTTGGTGTAACTTTAAAAAAAATGACCGTGGATGCATGAAATTTTGACTGAATGTTTACATTTCCATTTTCTATACACGATAAAATTTTCAAAATATTTTGACTTATTTTGAGCTCTTTACGGACATTGTCAGTTTTCATTTTTTTTTAGTTTTTTTTCTAAAAATATCAATAAAATTTTATTTGTTGAATAAAAAAGCTTGAAAATTTAATAGAAGGCTCCTAGTATATTGTTTCAAAGGCAGATGAAAAATATTAAAAATCGTTAGTCACAGTTTTTTTTTATAAGCATTTAAAGTTCAAAAAATGACAAAATATGGAAAAATCACGAAAATTTGCAAATTATTTCGAGTTATAAATTCATAAAAATTTTTCTTTTTAAATCTAAGATATGAAAATGTAATACAAGATTCCTTATAATATTATCTACCTTTATCAAACAAAAAATATCTATAAGAAACTCAAATTAAATTTTTATGGGCGTTTGAAATTCATATTTTTACAACATTTGATATTCACTCGATTTCTCATGTAGCGATTTCCTTATTTTGTTGTAATTCAAAAACGAATAACTGCAGATACATGAAATTTTTACTGAATGTTTATATTTGCATTTCCTATACACCATACAATTTTGAAAATATTTTGACTCTTTTTGAGCTGTTTACGGACATTTTCAGTTTTAAATTTTTTTAGTTTTTTTTTCTATAAATATCAATAAAGTTTTATCTGTTGGGCCAAAAAGTGTATAAATTTAATACAAAGCTCCTGATATATTGTTACAATATCAGTTGAAAAATATTAAAAATACATAGGCACAATTTTTTTTTATAAGCATTTAAAGATCAAATTTTGACAAAATTTATCAAATCTTAATTTGAAAAATTATTTTGTAGTTAAAAATTTATAAAATGTTCAATTTTTGTATCTAAGAATTAAAAATTTAAAACAAGATTCCACGTAAGTAATTAATTCTGTTACCAAAAAATCTAAAAAATACATTTACACAGTTTATTTTTATAGTCATTTTAAGTATAAATTTGGACGAAATTAGATATTAAAAACCTAGGATAACTATTTAAGTTATTTTGTTGTGATTGTATAATATTATTCGTGGGTACTTGAAACTTCTAAAGTATACTATTATATATCTATGATTTTACCACGGTTTTTTGTTGATGTATAACGCGTTATAACTTATAAGTACCTAATAGATATTATGATATGATTAATTTGGAATTTATTATAGGTACCTATTATAGGTCAATTTTTTTTTAATACCATAGATAAGTATATATATGTCTAATACATAGACTGATATACCGTCTCCGCTCAGAATCGTTTTTCTTATACAGTGATATTATATCATTGAATTCAAATTTAATACTGTCCATTATACAGTGACCCACTTCTAACCTACTGTACAGCAGAGCGACATCCAC
>NW_021770290.1:357-1518 GCF_005508785.2 Acyrthosiphon pisum | reverse complement strand
GATCCACTTTTCAAAGTTGAAAATCAACGCATTATTTCACTATCTAGGTATTTCTCGTGTAGGTACACAGACATTTTTTTTGCATAGTATAATTATTATAATCATTAATTTTTTTAATCGAATACAAAATATAGAATAATATTGATTAGAACAAAATTTAGTAACATAATATGTAGATAATAATATTGGTTATTACAATTATATTAGTCATATTGTTCTTTCTTTCTGTTATACCTACTCACTATAATATGGTAACGTTATAATATACACGTCATAACTCATATTGCTACATGTATCAAACTGAAACAATTTAATTGAAGTGTCACCAATGCGTGACTTCTTTTTTGATCTTTTCTGTTCATTATTCGTGTTTAACTTTAAATGTCTCGACGTGTTTGTCCCCAAATGCAATAGATACCGTCTGTCTGTTTTAATGTACATAATATATTATTATGTATACATTATACACGCCTCTATATCCGCCTAAACTTTATACCCACACGACTATATACATGAATAATTAATAGAAATTAAAAATTCAGGTTAAGAAATATTTACTTACATAAATTAAAGCGGTATACAAATTACAATTATTACAAAGTGATTTTTTTGAAGTTAAATCTTCTTTTTCTTGAATAGTATATATAGGTACCTACCTTCATTTTTGAAATATTTAAAAATCATAAATATCATTTAAGCGCATTATACACCTACTAAACAACAGTTTATTTTATCGTTATAATACTTTTAAGGTTTTTTGAATGACAGCATATATTTTTGATTTTATACTCCAAACAATCTCCGATCGAAGTAGACAATTTATCTAAAAGTATTGACCGATAAAATATATCAAATTACAAACGTGTAGTTTATAATAGTCTTAACGCATAAGTATTTATTTTGTTTTAATTATATAAATCGATATAATATATAGTCCTTTGGAAAAATATTTTCACGTTTCACTGTTTTAGGTACTTAAAATTGGCAAATTACAAACAATATAGACATTCATAACATTAATTTGAATATTAAATGACAATATTTCAATGGAACCAATAGAACCTCTATATTGTAATAAGTACTATACTTACCGTTTAAAAGTGATATCAGGAATCAGTAGCACTTATAATTAAATTTAAAACTAAAGACTGTTAAAATACC
>NW_021770290.1:0-257 GCF_005508785.2 Acyrthosiphon pisum | reverse complement strand
CAACATAACACACAATACATTTTAGAACCAGACATATTGTTGTACTTATAAATCACAGATGGTTGTACCCAAGAGATGGACATTACCTTACACTTATCATGATTCAACGATAGACCTATTGGACAAGATCATAATACTATAGTAAAGCTGTCATATTATGTTTCAATTTCTGGCAGACATAAAAACAGTTAATTTAATAAAGTCAACAAACAAAGATAGTTAACAGTGTTTTAGAACATCTTTAAACGTTTTTTTTT
>NW_021770289.1:4314-15901 GCF_005508785.2 Acyrthosiphon pisum | reverse complement strand
CATTTTGTGTGCCATCACAGTTCATATCATAAGGTTGATAAAGAAAGTAACAAAAGAGGACTGTCTAAAAACACAAGTTGCAAAGCTCAAGTCAAATTTGTGATTAAAGTAGATACTGTATCAACAAGAAAAACTGATCCATTTGTGAAAGTAAAATTTGTGTATTCTGATTTTTTGTGACAATTATATACATTTTGTATAAATTTAAATTAATCATGAGTTGTTTTTAGGTCTGTAATAAATGCAGACATATTAAGTACTAAATTATAGTTCTATTTTTATATATAATTATTTATACTTGCAACGTTGCAACTATAGCTTTACAACATTTTTGAGCTTCTTTTTTAGTAGATATTCTTCTTTTTGACCTATTTTTTATAATTTTTTTTTAATTTTTAGTTACAAAAATGTGTATAATTTCATATTTCACCATATTAATGAGAATATTTTAGTTCTTGTAGTTAAAAGACTAAGGGCCGTATTTATAATCAATTCTTAAGTATATTCTTATCTTTTACTTTTAAAGGTAATGCTTAATCATAAGTATTCATAAACAGGCTTAAGTCATACTTTTAAAAGTTATAAGCAAAAGTAATTCTTATTCTTATTTTGATAACCAAAGTCATGGTCACACATGGTTATAGATTGTTATCACTCATTATCACTGTTATCACTCACGAATTGTATATTATTACACGATATTCGTTTTTATGTAAATACATTTTCAAAAAAAATATTTTTTTAAATACAACTAGTCAAAATGGGTAAAGGACTTGCCTATTCAGCATCCGAAAAATCTTTAATTATTGAATTGATACAATTAAATAAAGTGGTGGAAAATAAGAAAACCGATGCATTTAGCATTCACGATAAAAACAAAGCATGGGAAAGTATTACCAAAACTTTCAATGCGAGTGGTGATCATCCAAAAGTGAGTTGAATTTTAAATATTATATTTTATGTTTAATCATTGTTTAACGTTTTTAGTATTCTCAAGTAGAAGACGTGTATTAGATAGGGACTATACCTATTTTGATTATCAAAAATAATATTTAGACAGCTTGCTAAGTTCCTATTGATGGTATTATACTATTATATAATTCTACTTCTAAGATTAATTTGTTACCAATTATTTATATAATATAATATGGTAAATCATGGTAGTTTTCTATAAGTGATACGAACAATTTGTTAAAATTAATTTGACACCCCATCATTATTTTAAAACAATTATATTATTAATTTATTTGATTTTAACAATTTATTATTTATTTATAATTTTTTTTGGAATCAATCTTGCAAACTGCATATACAAATAATACATTATTTTAGGAACTTCCAAAAATTTTTGTTACATTTTATATGTTAGTAGTCTACTATAGTAAAATTAGCATATTTTCAATTTTTTTACTATTTACTAATTTTATAGAGAACTGTAAGTCAAGTTAAAAAATGCTGGCACAACATCAAAACAAAAAGAAAATCTGAAATAACTTCTCATAAACAAGCGGTTTTGAGAACTGGAGGTGGACCAGCAGTTGAAAAATTAGTAGAGAATCCATTGATCGATGAATTTGCTAACATAGCATGTGAAATTCCTGGGGCCATTGACAGTGATACAATCGCTAGTCACAATATTACATGTGTAACTACATCTGATGGATATTTGGAGTTTAATATCCAACCTAGTGATGATAATTTATCTGGTAATAACAAAATTAATGTTAAAATTAGATATAAAAATTCAAAAACAAAATTATTTTATAGATTCAAATATTAATGATACTGATGCAAATTTTACAAATGCTGTCCCAAGTAAATCTATTGAAAAACAAGTGGAATTACCAAGGCAGTATTTATAAAACAAAAAATCAAACTTGTCAGCTGAAGCGACAAGCCGTATTGAACGAGTTGAGATTCAAAAAATTAATGATGAAGAGATACATAACTTGTTAAAGGAAGAATTACTTTTAAAAATAGAAAATGAGAGAGAACTTCTGAAACGAAGAAAAATTGAAACTGAAGTCGCTTCTAATGATTTAATTTTTCGTAAAGAGAAACATTTAACAGAAATGGAATTATTAAAAAGAACTATTAATGAATAAATTATTAAAAATAATATATACCTAATATATTTTGTATATTGTTAAACTTGATAAGATTGTTTAATTTGTTAAAATTTGTTTTCTCTAGTATCAAAAGTTATGATACTGTATTAAATTGTATTTTATTAATTAGGTATGACTATTATTACATAAATATTTGTTATGCTTTACAATCAATTTTTAAATATTTAATTTGTTAAAATTTGTTTTCTCTATTATCAAAAGTTATGATACTATAAAGTATAAAGTATAAATTATATTTTATTAATTAGGTATATGACTATTATTATATAAATATTTGTTATGCTTTACAATTAATTTTTAAATATTTAATTTGTTAAAATTTGTTTTCTCTATTATCAAAAGTTATGATACTATAAAGTATAAAGTATAAATTATATTTTATTAATTAGGTATATGACTATTATTATATAAATATTTGTTATGCTTTACAGTCAATTTTTAAAATTTGTTTTCTCTAGTATCAAAATGTATGATACTATATTAAATTGTATTTTATTAATTTAGTTATGCCTATTATTATATAAATATTTTTTATGCTTTTCAGTCATTTTTTTAAAAGGTAACCATTTTTTTTTAATATACTTTTTTATGAGACTGATATATAATATAATATTTGTTCAATAAGTTTTATAATTTGTTTATTAGCTGTATTTCTGTTGATTTTTACAAATTATATAATTAAATAATATTCTAAGAAAAATGCATATTTATGAATTCTGATCTAACTATATTTCCATACAAATTAGGTGGTCCATTATATTCTTGATGAAACATTTGGTTGTTATTCAAAACTTCATCTGTGTGTGGTAGGTTTTCATATCTAAATATTGCAATGTTGTGTAACACTGCACATGCGGATATTATTAACAATGTTGTACTTAGTTTAGTAGCTAACTTCCTAGATAAACAACTAAATCTTCTATTGATTATTCCATTTAGTCGTTCTACGGTATTTCTTGTGGCTATATGAGCTTTATTGTATCTTTCTTCAGCTCTATTTTGTGGATTGCGCACAGGAGTAAACAAATATCCCAATTGTGGATAACCACCATCACCCAAGAGACGTCCTGGTAATTTTTTTTCTTCATAAATTATATTGATATTACTGTTGCTATAAATAAACAACATATAATATGTTATTACTTAAGGAATATATTTTATATATTTTGAGTATTTCAGTTTTTACAACTTAAATACATTCTTCATTCTAGAAAAGTCTAGAGTTATAAAAATATACCCAGAATTATTATAACAAAACATGTTTGTACCTAAAAATACGACTATCATGAACAGATCCTGGCCACCTAGCTACAATATCCAGTATTTCACATCTAGGTCCACTCAAAATCTGTACATTTATTGAAAATATGCCTTTTCTGTTTCTGAAATTTTCCCCTTGGTCACCTCCAGGATTTAGTATTGATATATGGGTACAGTCTATTGCACCATCAACACCAACAAATCCTGAATAAAAATAATTTTTCAACTGTGTATATACTTATTTAAAGCATAATGAACAAATTATTTTGAAATTACCAGCAATATTTGAAAATAACACTTGATTATGTATTTTTCCTTCTAGGGTAGTAGGAAACTTTACAAAAGTCGGTAACTTACTTGCTATTATTCTTGAAATATCTTTTACACATCTGCTTATAGTTGGTTGGCTAATACCAACCAAATCACCAGTAACTATCTGCAATGAAAAATAGAGTAGATCACTATCATTACTCACTCAATTTACCTACTCACTTGGAAATTTCCAGTTCCATAATACCGTAACACTGCAAGTAGTTTCAATAATGGTGGAATTGGAAGGCCTCTCATTGAATTGTCATTGAATTCGGCTTCAATGTCATTAAATACGAGGGGCATTAAACTTTGCAATACTGTAGTTTTAGAAAATCTATTAACTTTAAATTGCATTTTTAGTAAGATGAAATTATGAATTATAATTTCTGTTGTAAATATTTTAATTTATATAGGTAGAATTAAGTCCATAGCTAAAAATAATCGGTCTGTACAAATGCATTTTAATTATTTCTTGGATATTATATTATAATATATGCTATTCATAAGCGTGCTTATGTGGTAGTTAGGATAAGCACTTTATTACTCTACAATTTTTTTTTCATACTATGAATATTTTCGTATTAATAAAATATTAAAATGTGTTCAACAAATTAAACTGTAAAAAGTGAATATTAAAAAAAATATTGTTTTATTAATAGGTAGGTTATCATTTGATTTTTATTCATTATAATAAATTCACTCACGTGATAATAAATTATCCTTTGGAATATTTTTGTTTTTTACTTTGGCTTTAGGCATAAATAAAAATAAAATAAATGACCTCCATATGACCATATAATATGGTGATTTCTATTGAAAATTATTTCACTTACCTGAATCTGTTAAAAAATTCTTTATCGTTATAAAAATCAATTGGATTTTGCATGTCTCTAATACATCGTTTAGGAACACGTTCATTATTTTCTTCAGCACGGTTGTAAAAATTAACTGATTCTACAAAGTGTATTATATCCATATTTTCAATTTGTATAAAACTAATCAATGTGATATGATTAAAAACAAAAAAAAAATCATGAACGTACCTCGTATACAATTCATTATTATTAAAAGAATTTCTTAAGCATGGTCAAGACCATTGTCTTTTTAAAATCTTCAGAATAAGTCGTACTTTTCTTAAGCTCGAGTACTATTTATGAATCTCATTTAAGTCATAAGCATGACTTAAGCAATACTTGTTCTTAAGAATCGACTATAAATACGGCCCTTAGTGTTTTTTATCTTTAAGCCAGATTCTTTAAAATGCTTTTCATAGACTGCTCTACTTACTGGGTTGTCAACTGATTTTACATAATTGTCATATGCGCATTGTAGTGTGTAGTAAGGAGGTAAAAATTGTTTAGCCTTCTCCTTCCGACAGTATTCCGACAGTAATGGCTTTCATAGCTGGGAAGCTTCTTAATATGTTTTTTCACTAATGCTATATCTTCAACACTCCTTTTATTGTTAGGTTCTCTGCGTCCCCTTTTATCTGGTGTAGTCTTATTTGCTGGAGAATTTAATTTTTGTTTGCATATATTTTTTAAAAATGTTGATGTTTCCCCAAATATTTTAAGAAAACAACCCTGGCAAACCGATTCCAAACTATTATCTTTAGGCACATAATAATGATGAGTATTGTTTCTATTTCTTTGCTTTTCTGGAGTTTATGTTCTATTCCTAATAGTTTTTTTTTCACTAAATGTAATATAGCCTGAAATATATGCAACTCTTCTCTCATAACTATTCATGGACCAATATATTCTAAATAATTCTTCTCTTAAGTTGTCATCTATTTTGGAGCTACATTTAGCTCTACATTCAGATAATGGTACAGAACATCTAGATTTTACTGTTTTTCCTTTATTGGTTACGTATTCTAAACCTGCGTTTCTATTATCTTTTCGATATTGTCGATATTTTCTAGTATCACCTTTTATACTAATTCTTGTTTTTCTCTTAGAATAGTTTATATTTTGGTCATCATCATTTTCAGGAGTTCCAGGAATCACACTAATACCATCGTCTAGATAATTAATTCTGCTATATAGTTTATAATAATTATTATCACTTATATTGACCATTATCTATACCCACTGGCCACACCACCCCTTTTAAACTCAAGGATGGCCGCCTCTCGGTTTGGTTAGAGCAATTAAATATTATATATAGGTCTATAAATTTAAAAAAAATTATAAATTTAAAAATCAGGTGTTACACATTGATTTTGATTGGAAAGTTGTAAATAAATAAGTGTTGAGTATTAAAGAATATAAAGAAAATAATTTTCGCCATTTTGGTAGGTGGGGGTGGTGATATTGATATAAGCATATAATAATATAAAATCGGTTCCAAAACTGACGCAAGTACCAAAAATGAACGGTCATTTTTAAATTTGTGCACGGTTAATAAACTGTCAACTGAACCATTAATGAACGGTTAAAAACTGCACCAAAGAACCGTAAATGAACATTTTTTGCGCCTTGATTGAACTCGTTTCACACCATGTTAAAAACCGTATTCAAATCTCTCAACGGTCGGGGCAAGGAACCAAACATGAACTGTGTTCCGCACCGCAAATTTATACTTGTAAATGAACTTTCTATGACCCTCAATTGCTACTCGGGATTGTTATTACTTGTACCTTCCACTTCATCATTCACATCATTAATTAAGTTATTATGATCTGGACTATAAAGTTGAATATCAGAATTCTCAAAGATCTACATCAAAATAAAAATGAACTGAATTAGCATCAGCCAACAGGGTATTTAAATAAAATTTAATAATAATAAAGAATATTATTTAAATAATTATTTTTCTAAAAAAATATTGAATATAATATTGTTATTCAACAATAATAATATTATTTTGTTTTTATACCTGAGTTATTTCTGGAAACTGATTTAAAACTACCCCATCATCGATTTCACAATTTTCTAGCTCTATATTTTCATATACCAGTATACTGTCATTAAAATTTGGTTAATTTATTTCTGCAATATATTATTTTCTTGAATAGATTGAGAGAATACGGGGCTTTTTAGGGCTCCGTAAACCACCCACGACAAAAGGGGAACACTTTTGTCGCGACCTGTGAGCCGCACGTTCGTACATGGTGAAAGGATCATTAGTGACAATAATATTTTTTAACGAATTAACTAAGCTATTTGGATCATTATCTTGAATTAATTTGAAGGGGATGTTATCTTTGATAGAGGGGAGGGAGATTTCCTTGTTATTGTAGTCTATGGTCACCCCGTTTTCAAGTAGCCAGTCGGTACCTAGAATTAAGGGTGTAGACAATTGGGGAACAACTAGAAATATACCGTGTGTTTTATAATTTTGGACATAAAAATTTAAATAGATTTGAGATTTTATTTTAATTGTTTTGTGACTGAGTGCCGTGGTCAAGAGAATGCCTGTGAGGGGAAAGAGGGGAATTGTATTTGGGTCAGAATTTTGATTTAATATTTTAAAAAGGTCTTCAGAGATAGCAGAGACAGTTGCGCCAGAATCTAAGAGAGCATTGTGAGGTTTATTAAAGAGAGTGATGGGAATTTCGGGGCGGTAATTTGGTGGAGGGGTTTGTTCGAAATCGGGGGGAGAAGCTAACGGGCGGGTGAGTATTGATATATTATGAGGATTGATATTAGAGGGGGACACAGTGCACATCCTCGCGGGCATGGTCAGACCTAGTTTTCCGGAGGAGGTGTAGTGGTAGGGGGAGTTGGGGCGGATTGATTTTGAGAATTATATTGAGGGCGTTGATAGTTATTTTGATGAGGGGGATACCTATTTTGTTGATTGGGGCCAGAAGAATTGTTAAATGAATTTCGATTTTGATTATTTTGATTTTGATAAGAGGGAGCATTTTGATTATTTTTATTTTGATAAGAGGGGGCATTTTGATTATTTGGAGGGGAATGAGCTTGCTGAATGTGGGAGAGTTGTTGAACGAGTTCATTAGTGGTGGTGATACGGAGACCTCTGAGGGCAATGGAAATGTTAAAGATGAAGTGGGACGTGATCTGATCAACCATCTCGGCCTGATCGATTGGTGGCTGCAAGAACCGGGCCTTACTGATCCAATCCATCGCGTGCTTCTGCAGAGATGATGAGTCTCTGTGGAAGTAGGGGCGATAGAGTTCGTTTCGGATTGCGCGCTGTTGATTGGGTGACCAGAACTGATTACGAAATAATACTAAAAAATCTTGATAATTTGTAGGGGGGGGAAGTAGAGTGGTATACCAGAGACGGGCACCTTCGACGAATTTAGACTTTATATAATTAATTTTGACATTATCGGGGACTGGGGGCTGGGTAAGAAAATATTGTTCGGCCTGTTCAATGAACTCCTCAGGGTGAACTGGAATGAGCTGGCCATCATAGGGGGGAAGCTTTGCAGAGTCTGGGCTAATGCCAGAGCTGTTGGAAAGGGTGGTACTATTTATTGTGGATGTGGTTTGATTTGGAAATGATATATTATAATTAGGGGCGGAAAAACTAGAAGTATTTGAGGGGATAGTGGGTTGTGTTTGAATAGGATGAGCGACAGTAGTGGAAGTTAGGATACTATTAAAGGAGACTTGAGGCATTGATTGAGAACAGGTGGGGGCGATCGGGGGGAGAACTAGAGGGACAGAATTTTGAAATTTATTTTCCAGAGCAGCTAGCCTGCACTTTGACCTTCGACAAGGCTGATCCTATCTCCTAGGGCTCTGACGGTGTCACTAAGCGCGCGTTGGGAGTTGGTTGTACACTTTTGGGATTCTTGGGTCCGCTGTTGTTGTTGGGAATTTTCGTTTTGTATGTCAATGAGGTCTTTGTTAAAGGAAGATTGAAACTTTGTGAACTTCGCATTGACTTCGGCGTCATTATCATCGATTCGAACACACAGTTCATCAAGGCGTGCGTCGAGTTCGGCGAACTTCCGGGAGATATTGTCCAGCTGAGTGTTGAACGTATCAGACATGTTGGCTACTAATTGAGCTAGCGACTCTAGAGAGAGGGGGGAGTTTTCTATAAGGGATTGATTGGGCTCTTCATTAACGGACATGGTGAGATCAAAATCAGTGGCAGGAAGTATGGGGGAGGGGTATAATTGGAGGGATTGAACCTATCAGGCTGTTTGGTCCGGCGTTGACCAGCACTATGCATGGATCAGTCACGAAGAAACACCAGAGTGTTTCAGTATTGGGGACGTTGGTTTAAGAACTGGCTAACTTAGTGGGCAGAGCACAAAAAAAAAATTTATAATAATTAAAGTAATAGAATAGGGAAATGTTTTAAAATATTTTATGGTGATAATTTTAAAATTGTTTAATAGTTAACAGAATCTTTTAAGAGATTGGATTAATAAAATAATATGATGATAAATAAAATATCAAGAGACCAAAGTAAAGGTGACTTAATAAAATAATAATAAATTTTTAAATAATATTAATTTAAATAGTGTAATAGTGATAGGGGAAAATATTGGAAAATATTAAATAGTTATATTAAAGTAATTATAAAGTGAACAATTGTTGCTAAACAATAAGGTGGAGAACTTGTCCAAGTATTAAAATAATACTATACAATAAACTTCCTTATGCGTAGCACCAATTCATAAACAAAATAAGAATAAAATAGTAATAATAATAAGTGATAGTTAATTTAAATGTGATCACAGTAACAGTGAAATAATAAAAGTACTAATAAGAGAATATTTAAATAGTGGTGCACTAAGCGTACAAGAAAAAGTAATTTAATAATAATAATAAAAATGTAATATAGATTGTCATACTACAAGGTAAATAATATAGGGGAAAATCAATTTTAATTTAATAAAATAATAATAATTTAATCAAAAAGGTAACAAGGGGATTTGATTTTAATATAATAGGACTAAATGTCTTGAGACAGGTAATAATAATGAAATTAATGTGAATATAATAACTTTAAGACAGTCAAAAAGAAATAGATTTAATTTATAATTTATAATATGTAATATAATGGGGCCCTAAGCAGGACAAACTACCTAGCCTTTAAACTACCTAGCAGCACGTCAGTCGTTTTACACAATAAGAAGAGAATAGCAATAATAATAGTGAACACTACAGGGGAAAATTTTAATTGATCATAATAGGGAAGCACTTTAATAATTTATAGAGAAACATCTTAAAATTTTTTTTTTTTCTTAAGGGAAACAATTTTAATATTTAATTCATATAGTTCATATATTTCAAAATTCTGTCCCTCTAGTTCTCCCCCCGATCGCCCCCACCTGTTCTCAATCCATGCCTCAAGTCTCCTTTAATAGTATCTTAACTTCCACTACTGTCGCTCATCCTATTCAAACACAACCCACTATCCCCTCAAATACTTCTAGTTTTTCCGCCCCTAATTATAATATATCATTTCCAAATCAAACCACATCCACAATAAATAGTACCACCCTTTCCAACAGCTCTGGCATTAGCCTAGACTCTGCAAAGCTTCCCCCCTATGATGGCCAGCTCATTCCAGTTCACCCTGAGGAGTTCATTGAACAGGCCGAACAATATTTTCTTACCCAGCCCCCAGTCCCCGATAATGTCAAAATTAATTATATAAAGTCTAAATTCGTCGAAGGTGCCCGTCTCTGGTATACCACTCTACTTCCCCCCCCCCCCCCCCCTACAAATTATCAAGATTTTTTAGTATTATTTCGTAATCAGTTCTGGTCACCCAATCAACAGCGCGCAATCCGAAACGAACTCTATCGCCCCTACTTCCACAGAGATTCATCATCTCTGCAGAAGCACGCGATGGATTGGATCAGTAAGGCCCGGTTCTTGCAGCCACCAATCGATCAGGCCGAGATGGTTGATCAGATCACGTCCCACTTCACCTTTAACATTTCCATTGCCCTCAGAGGTCTCCGTATTACCACCACTAATGAACTCGTTCAACAACTCTCCCACATTCAGCAAGCTCATTCCCCTCCAAATAATCAAAATGCCCCCTCTTATCAAAATCAAAATAATCAAAATCGAAATTCATTTAACAATTCTTCTGGCCCCAATCAACAAAATAGGTATCCCCCTCATCAAAATAACTATCAACGCCCTCAATATAATTCTCAAAATCAATCTGCCCCAACTCCCCCTACCACTACACCTCCTCCGGAAAACTAGGTCTGACCATGCCCGCGAGGATGTGCACGGTGTCCCCCTCTAATATCAATCCTCCTAATATATCAATACTCACCCACCCGTTAGCTTCTCCCCCCGATTTCGAACAAACCCCTCCTCCAAATTACCGCCCCGAAATTCCCATCACTCTCTTTAATAAATCTCACAATGCTCTCTTAGATTCTGGCGCAACTGTCTCTGCTATCTCTGAAGACCTTTTTAAAATATTAAATCAAAATTCTGACCCAAATACAATTCCCCTCTTTCCCCTCACAGGCATTCTCTTGACCACGGCACTCAGTCACAAAACAATTAAAATAAAATCTCAAATCTATTTAAATTTTTATGTCCAAAATTATAAAACACACGGTATATTTCTAGTTGTTCCCCAATTGTCTACACCCTTAATTCTAGGTACCGACTGTCTACTTGAAAACGGGGTGACCATAGACTACAATAACAAGGAAATCTCCCTCCCCTCTATCAAAGATAACATCCCCTTCAAATTAATTCAAGATAATGATCCAAATAGCTTTGTTAATTCGTTGAAAAATATTATTGTCACAAATGATCCCTTCACTATGTACGCTGTCCCCCTCACTTAATAAATCAAACATACCCATTCAAAACAGAAAAAAATATTGCCCTTAATGACATTCCCCTTAATGATTCTCAACACCAATTAATGACCTCCCTCCTTCAAAAGTATGATCACATTTTTAAAGACAAACC
>NW_021770289.1:2680-4264 GCF_005508785.2 Acyrthosiphon pisum | reverse complement strand
GAATTATTTGATAAAAGTCAACAATCGAGAAGAAAGAAACATAATTCATATGTATCTGATGAACGTTCGTTTCTTGTAATACGAAATGATGTAATTGAACATATTGTTAATTACCTCAACACTCTTCTCGATTTTCTAAAATGCATACAAATGCAAAAAACAGGAATGGTATCAAGAGGTTTTTGAAGAAGTCAAAGAAAAATATGATTTAACAAATAATATTGAACTTGGAAAAATACAGTTTTAAATATAATTTTAGGTTATACTTTTAATTATTCTATACAGGTGACAGGTGTTATGTTAAATTTTCAAATAAAAAAAAAAAAATTTAACTTATATTTTATTTTTAGAGAGTGATAACTCATATCAAATTATGTGAAATTATAAAATAGTGTAGTACGAAGTTTCATTTATTTTAGGCTCTGAGCTGAAGATTTTGCTAATGCTAGACTAAATCCTACTTATAGAACTGTACAAAACTGGCATGAAAAATGGAGATCTACACATTTAGGCCCTCGTACTGGTCAAGGTGTAATCATGGTATGTTATTAGTTGTTACCATTAATCTACTAAAAATAGAGTATTTTTAAAATGTTAAATAATCATCACAATTCAATGCATATTACATTTTTGTTTTAGTAATTCTATTTAACTACAATATATTGAAAATTTGTATTTTGTGTTGAAAAAGCCAACTCACTTTTTTAAATGAGGTTCAATATTTAATTTATAGGTAATATCCCTTTTAGGGTATGTAATTTAAAAAAGTGGTACTCCTATGATAAAAATTTGAAAAGTTAAAAACAACTCGAAAGCATAATTGTCAATTTTTACAAAAAGGTACCAAGTTAATAGGTTTAGTTATAAATATTTAAAAGTTTACTTGTACTAATAAAATGTAATTTATATAAATTAAAATGTTATTTTTTATTTATTTAATTAATTTTTAATATTTTAATTTATTAGAAACTTAAAGAAAAGAAAGAAACATATAATGAAAATGGAGTATTTATTTTTATTCAAGATAATCCTTTTGCAGTACTTATACTTACACCAATTATGTTAAGAGCCCATGATTTACCACTTGCTAAAGATATAGTTTTTGTTGATTCTACTAGTTCTTGTGACCCAGAAAATCATTGCATCACTTTTTTATTAACACCGTGTGCAGCTGGTGCTGCACCATTGGGTGTTCTTATAACAAAAGGTCAAAGTGAAGAATCATATAAAGCTGGATTTCTATTGATTAAAAATAATGTACAGAATGCCTTTGGTGGGAAAGGTTTTCCTACCATATTTTTAACAGACAATTCAGATGCAGAAATTAATGCTTTGAAAGCAGTTTGGCCAAACTCAAAATCTCTTCTTTGCATATTTCATGTTTTACAAGCTGTTTGGAGGTGGCTTTGGGACGGTAAAAATAATATAAACAAAGAAGACCGTCAACCTATGATGCAATCATTTAGAAAAATGCTGTATGCTGAAACAGTTGAAGAAGCTTATGCCGCATTTGAAGTTACTTTAGAAATTGGAAGTATGTATAGTAAATGGTGCAGATATGTTACTGTAGAACATTGGACTTAT
>NW_021770289.1:177-2580 GCF_005508785.2 Acyrthosiphon pisum | reverse complement strand
AAAGAACGCTGGTGTTTAGCCTGGAGAGATCACACAAATAGAGGACATCACACTAACAATTTTAGTGAAGTTTCTGTAAGAATATTTAAAGAAAATGTGCTGTGTAGAGTTAAGGCTTATAATGTTGTTTCAATTGTTGATTTTTGCTGCACCAAATTAGAAGATTATTATAGAAGGAAGTTTCAAGAATTTTCAAATGATAGAAACCCCACAGCACGTAAATATTTTGAAAAAATTATTAAACTTTGTGACTATGCTTCAAAAGACAAAATATATGTTGAAAATGAAGAGTATTATGTACCGAGTGAAGAAAACAAACAGCTCATGTATTGTGTTGAACCTACTATTGGCATTTGTTCATGTAAAGTTGGAATACATGGGAAATTTTGTAAACATCAAGGTATAGTTTACAAATATTTTAATAAAATTGGAGTTAATTTTCCTCCAGTAACCATAGAAGACAAATACTTAATAGCAAAACTGGCATTAGGTGAAAAAGTACCAAATAAGACATTTTACGAGGGCTTATTACCTACAGAAGTAGTTCATACACAGTCACCTATATCTCATGACATTCATCAAGATTCAAATAAAAAGAGTTCAACAGAAAGTATGCACATTGTAAAAGAACACAATCCCAATTTAGAAAAACAAGATTGTTTATCCATATTAGATGATATTACTCAGAAATTGTCTAATAATGTAATAAAGTATGGTGAATCAACTTATGAGAATTTGTTAAAATTCAAAAATAGATTAGATAAAATACACACAGAAGGGCAGTTTAATACTTTTTTAGCAACAGCAGGTACATCCTCGTTATCTCTTAGACATAGAGACGTAGCATCAATAAAAGTACAACCAACTACAATAGCTAGGAGAAGACCAGGAATTACTAGAGGAAGTAAACGTTTGCTTGCAGGTAAAATTAAGATACAGATACAAATATAACAATTACAATTTTAACAATAGCATCTTTTACTTTAGGTAGACCAGCAACAAGTGATAGTAACCGTCCCAAAAAGAAACCCAGAAATTTACTGCATAACATTAAAAATTGTGTTACTAATGCAAAATCACATTAATAAAATTATATTATATTACCTATACAAATTAACAAATAAAAGTAATATATTAAATATATTTATTATTATTAATCATTATATGTCCAACTAACTTTGTTTGTTATTATGTTAATAAAATTAATTAATGCAAATATACTAACATTAGAAATTGTGTTATTAATGCAAAATCACATTAATAAAAGTTTATTATTTATTATATTATTATTTAAATATGAACATATTATTATTATTACTATTAACACATATATATATGTATATATATATATATATATGTGTTATAACTAATTCCACAAACCTATACTAAAGTATTACTACCATAGGTGCTTAGTTTTCTTTTAAGTTGGTTCTCATATTTAATTTTTAAAAAAAGATTAGACAATCATTACATCATTTATTTATACATCATTCAAAATAATATAAAGTTAATATATTATAAAATATTATAAAAAAATATTCATTTTTATTATTATTATTATTACATTTATGTATTGTTTTCCTTATTCAATATATATTCAATATATTTTATATTTTTTAAACAGTAATTAATATATAGTAGTATATAATAGTATATCGTAATTTAAATTTGAATTCGGCGCTAAATATTTCAGACCAATGAGAATGCCGTATTTTCCTATGGGTTTTATTTGATGTGCGGAATGTTAATATGCTTCCAGGACTCCAGCGATTCGGCGGAGGTCTCCGAAAGTCGCTGGTCTTTGCAATCTTATGTGCGTGCGGTATTCGTTGCGCGTTAGTCCGGCTATCGTACCGACTAGCTGTGTTTCAGATAGTCCGGTATTGACGAGGCGTGCAAGTTGGTTTTTTTGTGTGACGAACTCCGTTAGCGATTGCGTTGCTGTCTGTCGGATGGATACTATCTCGGCCCGCAGCCGTGACTGAATTTCCACGTTGTCGAATTTTTCTAATATTTCGGCGCGGAACTCGTCCCAGGTGAGGTCCAGTAGTCTGATGGTGTTCCACCAGGTACTGGCTGCACCCTTCAGCTGTTGTCCGATAATATTTGTCCAGGCCGACCTATCTATACGCGTTTGGTACATTATCGATTCCGCTTTATGTATGAATCTTGCCGGGTCCTCGGGTGTTGTCCCGTGGTACTCCGGTAGCGAATGTCTCGCTGCGCATACGTCGTCGTATGGTATCAGCGTCGATTGTTGTGCCGCGTAAGCGTGTGTGGAGGACGGGGCATGGTATAGATTTGATGTGTCATCGAAACGTACCGAACGGTCGACATGTTGGTTACCCGGGAACGGCGGTTCGCCTGCCGCGGGGTACTCGCTCCGTCTTCCGTGTTGTTCGA
>NW_021770289.1:0-127 GCF_005508785.2 Acyrthosiphon pisum | reverse complement strand
TTGTCTAATAATGTAATAAAGTATGGTGAATCAACTTATGAGAATTTGTTAAAATTCAAAAATAGATTAGATAAAATACACACAGAAGGGCAGTTTAATACTTTTTTAGCAACAGCAGGTACATCCT
>NW_021770288.1:30176-31616 GCF_005508785.2 Acyrthosiphon pisum | reverse complement strand
AGTTGCATCAAAAACCAAAATCAATTTTATCAAAAACAGATTTTGCGTAAAAATTTCTGCTTTTTCCTTAATTTTTCTTTTGTTTTTAATGGCGCTTTTGAAAACTACTGGGAAATTTTTACTTTTGACCTCCTCAAAGTACCAACTAGATTCACTCTCCTATCAGAAAAGATACTGTTGAAGAAAATCTAAGAGAATTTTTACTGTCTTAAAAAAAAAAACACAAATCATTGTAAAATCAATACATTCATCGTTTCACTCAACATCTAAAATAAAATGTATTGAATTTAAATTTGATATTCTATATAATTTCGATAAAAGATCATCAGTATGATTAATTAAAATATGTTTTTGTAAAAGACAAACAAATTATAAATATAAAAGTATAAAATATAAACATACTAAATAGATGAATATCAAATGAACTTATATTAGGTAAATAAACATTTTCAATTATCTAAAATTTAAAAATGTATAACTTGGTATGTTATGATCAATTAAATTGTATTTAGTAAATATCAATTTATATTTAAAAAAATAAAAGGTAAAAGATGATAAAATTATATAGTTATAAAATATTATTTTGCATATAATATTTTAAATGAAATTTATATATTTACACTATTTATACCTATATTTATATTATTTATTATATTTGATTTTTGAATAGTTGTTACTTGATTACGTGAATACTTGAATACTTGATTACTTTAATACTATATTAAATAGATCAAAATAGATATGATCAAGATACTCATGTTGTAAATAAATGTTTCATATTTGCAGGAAAAACTGAAAGATAAAATAATTATATTTTGATTTTTGAATACTTGATACTTGATACTATAATATAAAATATAAAAAATAAAATGTACAGAATTTAAACTCCATATTCTATATAATATTGATAAAAGAACTTTTATAATATTTTTCAATAGATTGTATATTCGTAAAAATTCTCAGGAATTACGTTCTGCAGATATGGTTGATTACGGGTACGACGGATCTAGCGTGCAGATGGCATAGTTCCAGTGACTCCTTGGAGTTCCACGTTACGAGTGTATCGCTCATGAGCTGCTCGTCTCGTGTGTCGCTACAATGATCCGACAAAGCCTTTGGTTGATTCTGATCCGATTATTCGGTGGCTGCAATGTCGTTGAATGACATATATATGATATAATCATTATATCATAATAAGCTATGATACATTTATCACTATATTTTCGAAATAAAAAGATGAATGATTATAAAATATTTAGCTATTTTACAGATTACAATAAATACAAAAAATACAATGATGACATTTTGAAAAATAAAAAATAAAACAATATTAATGTGTAAAGATATATAATATATTATACTACGAAATTAATCATTAAAGATTTTTTTTTTTTTTTTTCATAACCATATTGTAATATAAATAATACTAATGGTGAAGCA
>NW_021770288.1:27043-28502 GCF_005508785.2 Acyrthosiphon pisum | reverse complement strand
AATTTTCAAGTATTTTACACACAATCTACAGTCATTCGTTTAAAGTTACACCAAAAACCAATTTTCTCGAAAACAGATTTTGCGTAAAAATTCCCGTTTTTCCTTAATTTTTCTTTTGTTTTTCACGGCGCATAAACTTATCTGTGCATGTGGAACTGAATAATTTAAAATTGAACTTCCAGATGAAAATAATGTTGTTTCTTTTGATGTACTTGGTGTCTACAATTTTTTTTTAATTAAAATGTATTACTAAACCTGGATCACCGCATACTCTCATTCATAAGTTAATTTTCCTGTATTTCTGTTATTACAATATTATCACTATATGTACTTACTAAATGCTGTTCTCTTGATTCTGGATCATCAATATCCATTTCAGTTTCTGTTTCAATTTCAGTCAATGTAGTTTGTAATTTGTTTTCAGGTGTTTGGATGTGTTTGGATGCCTTTACATGAGTGAAATAATGAGCCCTCAAATTACCTACTCCACCATTTGGCGTTTTATATGTTTTGCCACACTTTCTACATTGATAATTATATCGATCAATTTTTTTAAAGTACTGTAATAGACGACTCTTTGGTAAACTATCACTCATTTTAAATAATATTCAAAAAAATATTAAGAAACAATAAAATTAATTGAATATTGTAACAAATAACGATAACTATTAGTTATTACAATATAATATCAGCTTGTATATTATATTCTGTGGTTTATTGCATCAATGTCACTTTATAATTTATTAGGATAATGTAAAATACCAGTTTTTCAACATTTGTTAATATATAGAATGTCAATAAAGATATTAGCACTCTTATGTTAAGATGTACTACCTTTTAAAGCTAATTATAAAATGCATCAGATAAACTGTGTTTTTATTTATGGGGAAATTCTATGATTTTTAACTAGACAGGAAACTGAGCACCATCTTAGTCCATCCCACATAATATCATGATTAAAAGTCAAAGGCAGGTTCTAAGTTCAATATTATTTATTTATTTATTTATTTATTTATTATTAGTTATACGGGCTTAGCCCTTTTTGACATTACAATGTATATTTTATATTGTGATAGAAATTTTTACATTAAGAAAAAACTAAATTAAATATATACAGCTTACATTAATATGAAATACAATAAAATTATCTGATGACAATAAAAACTTAAACATTAAAACAAAAACTTTAACTTAAATATATATATTTATTAAAAATTTAGCAATTCGTCGAAGGAAGGCTCTGCATTGGCAAGCGACATTAGGCGTCTTAAAGGCACATTAGCCATATAGTTGGTGGTGGCGTGACATATTATAATTATATAATTATAATATGAAAATCTAATCAAATTCAAAATAATTACAACGAATATGAGACTTAATATAAAATATATCAGAACAAAAATATCGATACGTCAAAAATATCGAAAATAAAATATCGATATGAAAATATCGATATTTC
>NW_021770288.1:25647-26943 GCF_005508785.2 Acyrthosiphon pisum | reverse complement strand
TGAAAATATCGATATTTCGATATTATCGATATATTTTGCGCATCCCTACCAGTGACTCCTTGGAGTTCCACGTTACGGGTGTATCGCTTATGAGCTGCCCGTCTCGTGTGCCGCTAAAATGATCCGACAACGCCTTTGCTCGATTCTGATCCGATTATTCGGTGGCTGCAATGTCGCTGACATATTATTATAAATCTATTCGAATATACTGATGATTGATCACCCGTGTTAATGTTTTAATGTAATTATATTTCAATTATTTAATTAAAAAAAAACTAATTAAATTAAATGTTTCTATGAAAGTTAAAAGTATTTATTTAGTCGGTGATTTTTGTTTATCGGTTAACATTTTTTTCAAATCTATGAACAAATGATAGGTAACAATTCATAAACATGTATCAGGCCCTCAATCACAATTTTGATTTGACCACGCACATAGAGTAAAATGATTATTGATTTTTTCTGTTCCGCATTTAATAGCATGACTTTTTAATTTTGATAATAATGTGTAAAATTTAGATAATTCATTGTAACAAAAATTTGAAGGATGAATTATTCCCATTTCAGTAATGTCCTTTTCAATTTCTTTAAATAAGTCCATTGTAAATAATAACACACAATTCAACTGTTAGTAATAAACTGAAACAGATTTAGTTGTGTGTTATTATAATATACTACAATCAGTAAATACAAAATCTAATTACACCAAGAATGCAAACGCACTTAATTATGAAATTTAAGTTTATAAAAAAAAATAAAAAATGTAGACTCATGTCCTAGTTGACTATGACACTGGGTGTAGCATTAACGCGTTATTATTGCGTAATCGTTTTTCTAATGATAAGAATCTTCGTAATGATGATGCATATGAGTTACCTAACTGCCGATAATTGTCCTTGAATGGTAACCTCACCACAAATCTACCGTCTTTATCTCTCGTGACGTTCTCAATAAAATGTTTGGAGCATGTATTTTCTTCGTCAGTGAAATTACGTTTTAACGACACCTCTTCCATTTTCCAGAACGCTTCGATTTTACCTTCTAATATTTTATATTGATTCCGAGTTGCTAACAAGCATGTGTTTGGTCTTGTCATACTTAAATTATTCGTCGTTTTACCTACTGCTACCCATCCGAACAATGTTTTTTGTAAATATGGTCCATCATTGATTTTTATTTTATCAGCGCACATTATGTCCCAATAAGTGTCTCCGACGATAAGTATATCAATATTACCTGCATAATTAAACGACGGGTCTGCCATATACATATCACTCGGAACATTCACACTGCGTA
>NW_021770288.1:21637-25547 GCF_005508785.2 Acyrthosiphon pisum | reverse complement strand
TATATAAGTATTTTAAAAAAAACTTTTATGCTTATTTTTACAAAGAGTAATATTTTTAGAAATAAGAGAAGAACGTTTTTTTTTTCTCAAGTCGTAAATAAGTTTTGGTATATTCCACATGTTAAAAATTATATGGCAAAATGACTGTTGGTACTTTGAAGTACCAATAAAAAAAGGCCTAAATGACCAATGGTACTTCCAGGTACCATGATCCTAACTCAAATTTGAATAAAAAAAAAAACAAAAAAAAACAAAAAAAATGTCTTATATAGGTCAAATAAAACATGTTTATGCAAAAAAAACTTTAAAAAATATTTTAATTCGATGCTTGGTCAACAAAGGGTTAACTAAACATTGCAATTTAATAACTAATCATTATTAAATATTTGATATTCATTGATAGTAAGTTTTTAAATGTTAATAGTCATTGTATAAATGTTTTGTGGACAAAAATGTAACATTTTTGTAATATTATTTATTAATATTAATATTAATAAATATTGAAAATTAACATTTATCAAACATTTATTAAATATTTTACAACATTGACCCTATGTTGTAATAATATTAAATAATGTTTATCAGTCATTGACACATAATATATATCAATGATTAAATGTAATGTTGATTAAATTATAAATATGAATAAAATACATAAAAATATTTTTAAATAAAAAAGTTTATTTTTATTTAAATTGCATGGGATTGACTTATTGAAAATATACTTTTAATATAAAAAATAAATACATTTTATTTTATGATAAAACGATTATGAAAAAAAATTTGAATTTATTATTAAAACAAATTGAATCGTACCACACTTTATATCAGTTTCAATGTCATCATATTATATTGAATTGATCAATATAAATTTATTTTATTATAATAATATATTATATATATTATATTATTATATTATTATAATATACCTTTGATCAAATATTTGATCATTTATAGCATAATCTGTAATATGTATATAGTATAATATGTATACAGAACACCATTTTATAGTTTAGTTTAATATATTTTATAATAATATACATAACAAAATAAAGAAATAGAAATACCATTTTTTAAGAATTAGCTGTGTATATTTAATTTAATAATTGTTAAAAAAAATAAAAATAGCTATTTTGATAAAATTCTTTTTTATCACTTAAAAGTTTTACATACATAGTGATATAAAAAATCAAATTCTAAATAGTTTTATTTTGTTTAGCTTCTAATCTTTTAAAATTAAAAGGTGCTTGAGCTAAAATATATTTTATCACTTCTTCGATTTCATTTAACTGAATATTCTTAAATTTTGTTTGTTTCTTAACTGCATTTAAAAAAATAATTATATTTATATTATTAGACGTGATGGTAATCCACGGCAGTAGGTAAATACTAAATTCTAAATTACCAGCTAAGTATTTAATATGGTACATTGATAACTCTCAGGAATAGCAAACAATATATCATTCTATAAAATGGATAAAAATGTTGAAATTTATATTTGTTGCCATGATTGTTAATATTGATTAAGAAATATTACTCAGAAAATCTGATAGATTATGGAAATAACAGGAAACCATGCTGATCGGTTAAAAAAAATAATAAGTATGCAGCTGGTCACTAGTTAAAATGATATGCTGCCAGGAAGTATATGGAGTTTATATTATTTACTGCAGCTACAATAGTTGTACAATAGGTGTATTTGTTTTATAACTATTAACATATTTATCATTAAGGTTTGGAGATCGATGATAATAACTTGATATTTACTCAATATTCTAGCTAATATAAGTTGAAAGTATTATACATTTGTTTTTTTTTTTTATATTTTATTATTTGATTACAAGATTCTGGTATACCTACTAATATATTTAAAAAAATTAATATATTATGTTTGTTACTAAAAATTTAAATTAATACTTTAGGAAATACATATAGTAATTTTACATAATATTTAGATATAATAATATATTTGTATATAGAAGTTCTTACCAAATACAACTGAACACACGGATAGACTTGAAAATTTATCTTTCCCTTTTTTCCCGGTATACGAATAACTAGAAAGTAAATTATCACAAAATAATTTGGACATGATTCGCTTTACCACCAGTTTGACATTTTTTCCACCAATATACGATAGCTCAGCCACCTATAACAGGGTGAATTTAAAATTAATAATACATAATATTATATATTATTTATAGAACTTGTTAAAAACTATGTTAAACTATGTTAAAAACATTAATGTTTAATACAATTTTAAAGTTTAGTTTTATACAAGATATATTAGGCTACTATCTGCAAGTATTAAGACCTGATAATAACATGCAAATTGCAAATTATTAGTTTATAAAAACTACCTGTGCTAATCATACCCATCATTATAATGCCTATTAGATGTCTTATACTATTAACATTATAATATACTAATTTATATTAAAACAAAACTAGAAAATTTTAGAGATTTTCCTGTACTTACTAATAAATACTATAATATAAACAAAACAAAATAAGAATATTAATACGTTTTTTAACTTACTAATTGATTTTTGAAATCTTGGTCACCAGATATTTTGTTTTCAAGTGTAGTAAGGTCAATAATATTGTTAATTGGAAGAGGACAGTTTGATAAATCAATGCTCTTTTGTTGTCTATCGAATCTAACTGGATTTTGTTCCAAAATGTTTTCAGTTGTTTCTAATCTCTGCATTATAATTACTTGGTTGCTCAAGACTTGTTTTAGTTCATATTTTAAAAATGTTAAATTTCTCAAAATTTGATGTAGACATTCAGTATCTAAAAATATTGAATGGTATTATTATTTTTAAGTTTTAAACATACTTCAGAATTTAATCAATTTAAATTGCCAATAGTACCTTTGTTCAATTCGAAGGGTATTGATGACGTTGATGCTGAATTTTGCAGTTCATTGCTTCTTTTTTGGCTTGCTAAAGTTGAGTATATTTTTTAATTAGCAAAAATAATAGTTTTTATATAAATTATAATTTAAA
This sequence comes from Acyrthosiphon pisum, assembly GCF_005508785.2. NCBI lineage: Eukaryota > Metazoa > Arthropoda > Insecta > Hemiptera > Aphididae > Acyrthosiphon > Acyrthosiphon pisum. Next base: position 22,536 of record NW_021770288.1, on the reverse strand, counting down.
TCTTACAATAAGTTGTTTGTTTCAATGGACTATCCAAAAATCGATCATTTAGTTCTTCGTTAAATGTAAGCTGCTGCTTGGCAGATGAACTTTGACCAATTACAGAATGCTGTTGAGTTTTCACTAGATTAAAAAAAAAAAAAAAAAAATTAAATAAATTTGTAAAAATAAAATATTGTTATAATTTAATGTGTAAATAAAAACTTTAAGTTACCTTTCATTTTCTTTGGTGAAGGAGACCAACCAGTATTCTTTTTATTAGAATCACACCTTTTATTCTTTTTTAAACTTGTTGAATATGTATCATCATTTTCAATATCTAATTTATAGCAATGATTTTCGTAAAAAAAATTATTTGTTTTAATTGATTTTATATAATAATATAGAAATTAGTTTTAATAGTTTATAAAGTTATATTCCTTTTTCATACCGTCAAATAGTGGCATAGAAGAAGTCGACGATGAAGGAGAACCAGGTTTTTGTACTTCTTTAACAGTTTCATCATCAGTTACTGAAAAATCTGATTTATATTTTGCTATATCTGCTATTTTTCTTGCTTTTTCTAGAGTTTCTAAATTACAAGAAAATAAGTGTATTCCAAATATAAATATAAATATCATACTATCAACAATTTTAATGAAATAGGTGCTTTTTGTTTACCTATGTTGTTATAGAGAATCCTCGCACTTAGATATCTGAACTCTTTATCATTTGGTATATGTTTTGTTACAATAAATTTTCCCACAAGTGCTTTATTTTTTGGCCAAGCACATAACTTCTTACCTTTAAACCAAAATGAAGGCACAGCTTCAACTGATTCATCAGCATAAAAATGTGCAACTAAAAAATTAGAATCCATTTTCCAACTGAAAAATATACATATGATCATTGATTTGTAT
>NW_021770288.1:19183-21537 GCF_005508785.2 Acyrthosiphon pisum | reverse complement strand
TTTTTTTTTTTTATTATTATTACAATCCAAACAGTTAAATCATAAAATATGGTACAAATTGTAATAATTCATAATTATTTACAAATACATAACTTATAGACTATTTACTATTATATCATAATTTTAGAGTACCTATAATAAAGAAAATATTTAAAATATTAATTACAAAAAAAATTGAAATATTTAATCTTAAATTAATTTCTATGTAAAATAGGGAAAGCTATTAAACGTAAATCTTGATTGCTATTTATTATCAGGTATTTTTTAAATTTTGTGTTATGAATATCAACTTGAACAAGGTTATCTAATAGGTTATCCACTACAGCTATACCTAATTTAAAACTATTTATAGGTTTATCAAAATATGGCTGAACTTAACTGAAAATGTTTACAACAAATACTATGTCATTATCATTTCTGATATTTTTACATTTATTAACAACTTTACAAATATTTAATTTCCCCTGTTCTTCAAATCCAATATAGCAATCAGAAATTGATGTAATACTTATCTTTGTGTCATTTATTGTAGCAGTCCTAAATTGAGTCACAGCTATTCTGTCATTAATAAGAGGTCCCTCACTATGAGGTTTCATTAATTTAATTTGTAGACTAGAAGTTTTGATGACTAATTCTGGTTTGCAAAATTCTAGTATTTCATCATACCGTTTAATCACCTGTTCTAATGGTTTCTCGTGCTTTCTTACCATTTTCTCAAGGACTTTCATATAATTCTCAAATGGAAAACACGAGCAACTATCTAGAAATCCAAATTTTCTGTAATCATCTACAATATGTAGAAGCCCGTGTACATTATGGGAAACAAAATGTTTTCCATAAAGTTTTCCAAATTTATCTACAAAATACATCAATAATTTTTCACTAAAATTAACTAATTCTACGCTTATATCTGGAGTTAATAAAATTCTGAAACATATGTGCAAGCAAATAAAATGTTTGTAACATTCATCATTAAGTATACCTTTTAAAACCACAGGACCTGAATAAAGTAAAAATAACCTAAACTCGGTAGCTTTCCATCTAGGTAAGTCATTAAGTCCTCTGGGATATCTTGAAAAATCACTACATATATGAGGTCTGAGGGATAACAAGTTAGATGAAATGGCTTGCACATTTTTGTTTTGTAAGCGCACATGTAATGGAGATTTTTTTAAATTACCTAACCATAATAAAATATTTTTTTTTGTAACACCCAAACATACAAGATGCATATAATCTAGACTGAAACTGTGAACTATATCAATATGTGATATATCAGTTAAAATAGATATTGAATCTGTTACATGATATTCTTCATTTGTACGGTTTACAAAATCTATATGTGTTCTTGAGTTACCTTTTATTCCTGGGAAACAAACTCTATTTTCATAATATATACCCTCAATATCACATCTTGGACAAGAATAAAATCCCGAATGCCCTTTTGTTTTTGTAACAAAACTTTTAGCCGGAGCATCACAAGAAATTCAATTAACTAAAACAATTTTTGTACCATAAGGTGTAGACATTCCAATACTTGACAATTCTTTTAATTCTTTAACCATGTTATCCAAAAATATATTGCTATCTATTAGAGCTCTCGAATTTGAACGTGAATTAAGATTCACGTGATCACGTGTTTTTTGTTCACGTGTACTTAAATTTAAAAATCCGTGTATTTAATTCACGTGTAATTAATTAGTAAATCACGGATATTTATTTCACGTGTGCTTGAAACAATATTTACTGAATTCATTAAATTTTAATAATATATTTAAAAAGATATGTTGATAATTTCCTTAAAAAAAAAAACCAAAAACTAAAAGAATTCATACATACTATTCTAAAAATAAATGTTTCATAAACAGTATTATTGTAAAATGACGGGACGGTAGATTAATGTACGTATATAATACGCAGTACGTACACGACAGCGACGTGGACATTTCTACGAATCATTTTACTAGTTTATTATAGTCATTTTTTTCAATTGTTGTTATTTATTGAAGCCTTGATGAGACAATCTCGGATTCACGGTAAATGTGTACTAACGGCATTAAAATATAAATTTTCTTTCTAACGCATAACAATGTCAGTAGTATGAAATAGCCGGTTCTGGCTCCCCCCCGCTTCACCCCCCTCCCGCCCTACGATTCCCTCCCGCCACTGCTCCCGCCAACACTGCGACTCTTTGCGACACCCTCCCCCTCCCCCCGCATACACTGTGACTCCTTGCGACACCCTCCCCCCAACCACCGCCTACACTGCAACTCCCTACGTCATCCTGCGACTCCCTCCCCCACTCCCCTCACCTGTCTACGTCATCATGCTTCTTTCCCTTCCCCACTCCGCTC
>NW_021770288.1:9351-19133 GCF_005508785.2 Acyrthosiphon pisum | reverse complement strand
AATGGATTGTATTAAACTTGAATTCAATGATATAATTTAATTGTATAAAAAAAACGATTCTGAATGGAGACGTTTATATATTATAAATTTATTTTTTATATATTTATTATTTATTATAGCCTTTATGTTGAATTAATATTATAATATTATAGCTGACCGTCACAGCTTCATCCGTGATCGGTTGTTTATTTTGCTTCCGGACGATGAGATGTATAATTTTTCATTAAAATGCTCTCCCCTCTAAAAACTCTTTTCTGCTCCCTAGTCCGCCCCATCCTTGAGTGTTCCGTCCTCTGGGACCCGTCCACTGCTTCCGCACGTAGTATGATAGAAAGGGTTCAAAGAAAATTCCTCCGTCAAGCTGCTTACAAATTAAATGTAGTCTGTCCACCGCACGATTACACGCCAATCCAACGCCTTTTTTCCTTGGAAAGCCTCACCGATCGTCGTCATTCAGCTAACTTGACATTTCTATTTAATCTTCTTTCGTCTAAAATTGACAGTTCTGAATCACTATCCCGTGTTTCATTTAATGTCCCCTCCCGCCGTACACGTTCATCTGTTCCATTTCATATACCTTTCTCTTCCTCAAACTACTATCATCCGTCTTATGCGCATTGCCAACACTGACCCCTCATTCTCTCTCTAAAATTTGAGCCTCGTTTCCTAAACTATTAAAACTATTATTATTATACTATTATATTCATGTATTAAAGGGTTCGTCCCGTATTGTAAAATAAAATAAAATAAATAACTTATATTCCATTTAACAAACTTTCAATTAACAAAATGTTCTGTTTAACGAAATATTTTTGAGGACCAAACCAAAATATTAGAACCACATTAATTTAATTCTATTTAAAATGCGATTTTTTTAGTGCCCACATGAGGCTTCGTAATATAGAAGCTTATCGCTGTACTATATTATAGTAGCATTAATAGTATGTAGTAGCAGATCCGTCTAGAGCACAAGTATAAGTCATGCGTTACTTTAGGGCGACATACAATTTTAAAGAAATTGATAGCTGAGAAATATAATAAATATCTGTAAAGAGCGCCGGTATTAAAATGTTTAGAGCGGAAAATATTTAACGACGGCCCTGATTAGTAGTATACTATATTATTATTTAATTAATAATCTAACCTACAGATGCAAACGGATCTTATTTTGTGTATACTATTTTGTGTTCTCCCACAATGAATATTCATTGAAGTTTCACTGTATTACTTTAACTAACGTGTCTATATACTATGACTGAAAATGTTTGTGTTACACATTTCAACCAAATCTAATATTTAATTTGTTTGATTTAATTTCATCTTTTTGTATACCTACTGATATTTTTATGTAAATTTTTACAGACCAATTTAAAAGAAAAACCGTGTAGAGATTGCTCATTTTTAGTAATGTTTTTGTTTGCTTTGATATCTGAGGTAAGTAGGTAATAGGTAAATATTTTATATTTTGTACCTATTGTTATTAATTTATATTATTTTTTTAGTTTGTATTAGTCATATACTGTGCCTCAAATAGTGATATAAATCATCTTTTTTATGGATTTGATGAATGTAGACATTAGCCAATTTAGAAATAAAAACCCTGATCCACAACTTCATACTGGTAAAGACATTACAAGTAAACTGTAAGTTTATCAGTAATATTTTTAAATTATCACATAATTAGGTAGTATACATAAATTGTTTTTTTTAGATTCTTAAAAGTAATGGATTTGAAATATTTTAAAAGAGAATGTTTTGAAAGATGTCCAGATTTTGAGGATTAGTATCAATAGTATATATTTGTAATTATTTTTATATTATATCACATTGTTTGCTTTTTGCAAAATTATTTGATTTATAGTTTTAGGCAAGAATCGTTTCAAATGTGTAGTCCCAAACCTAAAACAAACGAATCAGCTATCATAAACATTTTAAAAAATGTAATTGGCAGCCTGTCTCAAGTAAGTTTTGTTCAAATAAGTCGTTCTTTAATTCTTATATTACTTTTAAATATTTATTTTCTTCTAAAAATTAAGACTGTAAATTATTTAAGGCCATTCAAAATAATTAATATCTTTGTTTTGATGTACTTGTTGAATTATATTTGTATACATCATTATATTTATTATGATTTACAAAATACAATTTCAATGACTTAGGTTATCATTTTATGTTTAACATTTGGAATTTTTCTGAATTTATAGTTTTAAACTGGTTTTTATGAATAACAATTTAAAAGGAAATGTTTTATTTTATAGGAGGTGATCTGATGATTCAAGATATACAACACTCTAAATTGGAAATAATGTATCTTTGTATATTTGCTTTTAGTAAGTTAATTTAATATTTTAATATAATAACGGGTCTCTGAGCGTCGCTGGGGAAGACCCCCAAACCCCCGGTATCGGTCATGAGTGTTGTCGATATCGGAAGCAGCAGTGGTCTTGTTGTCCGGTCGGCGTCTCGAGGTAGACAGTGTAAGGGTGATACGGAAGTCTGGTGATAAGGATCTATGATAAGGCTAGGAACACTACGGTCACGTAGCGGACAAAGTCTTTGACAGTCTTGTCATTCGAAATTCCGTAAAAAAATCATATAGACGCGGCTATTTTTTTTATGTCTTGCAGGTCAGCTACCTCAGTTATCCGGGTAGGACTTCTGACTTCGTCAACGGACAATGTGAGACGGCCGGGTCACGGCATCAGGTAGGTATGCAATCTGACTGACGCCGAAAACGCGACATAATGTGACAATAAATTTAAAACATTTCCATGCAAATCAAATAGCTGCCGTATTTTTGTGGTTGTCTAGCAGGTCAGTCACCTCGAATGTGCGATGGCCGGTTCACGTCATCGGGTAGGCAGCGGACAGCGTTCATGACTATCACCGAAATCGCAAAATTAAGTAATAAATTCAGAACATTGCGGGTGTCTTCGTCGGATAGCGGACAATTTGCGACGGCCGGGTCACGTCATCAGGTATGCAATCCGACTGCGTCGAATCGCGGACAGCGTTCATTACCGTCACCGAAAACGCAAAATTAAGTAATAATTTTATTAAACTATATTAAGTATCTACTATAGATATATACAACAACTAGATAGCCGTCTCCTTCTTGTCATCGAAGTCGGCCGCCATTTACAAAGCAGTTAATGTTTACAAAACAATATTATCAGTATTCAGTTATCACAGTATATTAATTAATCAAATAAATATATTATTATGTCTGAAATTTGAACTCTATTAAATTCAAAATTTCAAATTAATAACTATTGCTTAATATATTATATTTTGTTACGTAACTAACTTATGTAATATCCAATTACTTTATTGATTTATAGCAGAGTGTGGAGAATTAATATCATTGTATATTAATTCATCCGTGCACTGAACATGAGACTGTCATAATGGCAAATAATAGTATTTATTATTTACAATCGAAAATTTTAAAAACTAATTAAAAATAACTATGTTTTTTAAATGTACGCAACTTTATTCAAGCAATCAAGTCGGTAGGTAACACAGTAACACACTAACAAAAGTCGCAAAGTGCAATACTTTATGGCCTACTGTAATGTCACAAATCTCTGTATTGAGTATTCGAAATTCATAATATAGTGAATGGTGATAACCAAGGTGTATTGATAAGGTGTCGTCACTTGTTTGAAAATTTGATTGAAAATTTTACTACAGATAGTCGTCACCACCGGGAGCGCTATATGTCCTAAAGAGGCCGAAAAACGTACACTTTAGTATACCAAAACTATAGACACTGTGCATATGATCAAAAACTACGCCCTCTGGTGGTTAATCAATGCGTTATCGGCATGACAACTAATATAATATTATTATGTACGAATAACTATTTTTAAATATTTACTTAAGTATTAGTTATTTAATTTAACTTTTTGATAAACAAATTGATTACATCATTTATTTTGTCTTAAAACATAAATTTAATAAATGGTGTTTTAGTTAATACGTTAAATTAATGCATTAGCTGACAAGAATTTTTATCATTTAATTTATATTTATTAATTGGTGCTCTTTCAAATTGTATTTTTTAATTTAGTTATATTAGTAGTTAGTTAGGTACCTATATAATTAAGATGAATGATATTATTTTGGAAACTGGTTTTCAAAGTATTTATTCAGATGTACTATATAATAAAGAAAAATCATTAAATTTACTCAAAAGTGGACATGTGATTAATGTAAAAGAAGTAAAATCGTTCAAAACAAATAGTTTTATTTTTGGCAATGTTATAAGACAAACATCAGTGACTTCTACACCATACAAAGTTAAAATTGAAGTAAATATACTTATTTATTACTGATGCACGAACTTGAACTTAATTCTGTAAATACTAATTATTAACAGCTTGATGAAACAAGAAAAGTTAAAGTAGCCAGCTGTGAATGTGCTGCTGGTGAAGGACAACGATGCAAACACATAGGTGCACTTTTTTATTATATTAATAATGAAGAAACACTGGCTAAAACAGATTTACCACAATCATGGGGACAACCATCAAAAAGAAGTGAAGACAAGTATAAAAAAGGAAAAAGGATTTGTGATTTATTCCATGCTAAAAAGCCAAGACTAGATATACCTGATATTAGTATTAAATCAATTATTGAAAATAGTGACTTATTAGCATTGCCATGCTCTTTAAGTTATAATCTTAAAGCTGAATTAAAAACTGAAATAAGTAGAACTTGTGAGAATACATTAAATTCAATCGTAGACAGTGTAGAAGAAGAATTAATTTATGACTTGAATAATCCATTTTTAAACATAATAATTTTTAAACAACAGGAACTTAATAATACTTCTTTTTTGAATAATTCTTATTCTTATTTCCCTCTTAATGAAAATGAGTTAATATTTTTTAATAATTTTATATATGTAACCAAAGAAAAATTAAAATTAGTTTTTAATAAAAGTTTAAATCAGTCAGATCAATTTTGGTTAGATTGTAGATTATATAGAATTTCAGCTAGTAGCAAAGCACACAAAATAAAAACTTTAAAAATATTAACTTGTGAAAAACAACAATCTTTGGCCATACGTTTATTAAGTTCTAAATCTTTAGTCGGACAAGCTGCAATTAATGCTTCATATGGAACTGAAACTGAAAATGATGCTTTTGAATCCTACTGTAAATGTTTTAATGTTACAGTAATTAAATGTGGTCTAATAGTTCATATAAAGTATCCGTGGCTTTGTGCTTCACCAGATGGGATTGTAGTTATTGATGGTATACCTAAAAAAGTGCTAGAAATTAAATGTCCAATAAGTTGCAAGGATAAAATGATAATTGATCCTATTTTAAATGTTTCTAATGTTAAATATTTACAGTTAATTAATGGCAAAGTAACATTAAAGAAAAGTCATACATACTACACCCAATGTCAAATACTCATGTTCACCTCAGGGTTAGATGAATGTGATTTATATATTTTTAATTTCATTGAACCTGTTCTCATAAATATTATTAAAGATGAACACTTTCTAATGAATACTTTAACTAAATTAGAAATGTTTTATTTTAAATTTTATTTACCAACTTGTGTACGTATGAAAAATAATGAATATAATTAGTTGTATTTAAGTTATAATGTTGTATTATATTTAAATGTACCTATGCTTTACTTTTATTCGATTGAGTTATTTATACTTAAGTTTAATATTGTTGTGTTGCTTATGTAATTATGTACTATAATATCAGTAATCTTAACTTATTAGTCCATTTTTAAATAAACGTATGTTATTATTAATGCATAGGTAGGTGGTAAAATAATTAAAGCTGAAATTAAAACATAAATAACAAATTTAATAGTATACAATATACATGTTTATAAAAAATTACGTTGTTAAATATTTTTTTTGTTAAAAATAATAACATTAAAGACAAGAATATATTTTTAAAGATTCTAAATATGATTTTTTTATGACAGTAAATTTATAAATTATAATTATATTTCTCATTATATATTCAGTTATAAAAAAAAGAACAATAAAAGCAGATTGAATTTAATATTGGTACATTAACTATTGTTTTATTATTGGTGATTGCATATTAGTTATAACACAGCACATATGGACAATATTGTCAATGTATGGTAAAAGATCAATAGTGACTTTGTTAAGGATACCAAATGTTTTTACTCTAGCAAACAACCGTTCAATGTGAATCCTAACACTGGCAATGTTATAAGTCTCAAGAACTTCACTCTCTGTGAATTTAGCATTGTATAAAAAGGGAGGCATTATTAAGATTGCATTTTGCTGATCACAATTAGTTTTAATCCCGGGAAAACCTTTATCGGCCATTACTTCATCACCAGGTTCTAACAATGATAGAAAACCACAATCATTGGTTATGAAGGAGTCACTGGATCTTCCACCATAACATTTGGAGACAAAACTCACCATTCCATTAGGCGTTATTGCTACTAAAAATTTTATAGTATAACCCCCTTTATATCTAGAATATAAATATACTCTCTGTTCAACAGTGTAAGGTTGTTCCACCCGAATTTCTGTGCAATCTATAATGCAACGACAATGTGGATAATTTTTTTTGAATGCCTCAGGTAAAAGATCTGATATAGTTTTTTTACTGGGCCAAAATATAAAATCTTTTGTTTTTGTGCTTAGGGTAGTTAGTACATCAGAAAATATTCTTGTAACTGTTGTACGGTGTATACCAAACATTACAGATAGAGCAGAATAGGTAATACCTAACTTCAATTTCATTAAAAATAATAATAATTCATTTTCCTTAGTAATTGAAAAACGTTTACTAGGGGGCATTAATTTTAGTAAAATATTAAAAATAGGAAAAGTGGTACCAGTTAAGTCTTTTAGTGCATTTTCAGTTTTAATGGACTCAAATCCATGAAAAGCTTCACATGACAAGCATGATAAACTATTACTAGAATCTACACCACAAGCTTTATCAGATAATTCACATTTGGTAAAATTAAGATTACTATTTGAAGTTAGAGGTATTGCTGCTTGAGTTGAAACATTATTGCCCTCAAAAGAACAGTGAAACGTAAAATCTTGATTGTCATCTACATCAAAACATACTTGAATGCTAACATTAACTGAAGACATTTGACTTGTATTTTCAGGAAAAATAAAATCACCGCTAGACACCGCGTCCGGAACCTTTTTAGATAAGTCCATTTTTTTTTTATTTGCTGCTCTGTTATATCTCTCTAGTTGTTGTTTATGATTACATTTAGTTATTTTATAAGCTTTAGGAAATATTGATGGCACATATGATGGGCTTTGAGGATCATTTGATTTTTTGTTACCGACAAAATGAGTACTGCAAATTCTGTTATGAGATTTTGGCATCCACAATACTCCATTTTCGCTAATTAAAAATGAATATTAGGTACATAAATAAACGGATATGTTAATTTATTATATACTCAAGTCTATTCACAGCTTTAACCCATTGTAATTTTAGTGTTGTTTGATAAGATCGATTTGGAAACTTGTAAAATACTATATTATTTGATGTATTTTTGTACGTGTTGTTGCAATTAACAACACAACAGTTTGAGTTGCTATTTCTTTTAGTATTAGTATTCATAGTGAAAATAAAAAACAAAATTATAAAATAGTGTTATGAGCACAGAAAAGAGATTAATGTATAATAGTATAATACTATAATAATATTAAATTGAGCATAAAGTTTATTGAGAATGGTAAGTATGTAGTTTATGTATGAATGATATTATGGTAGTATAATGATATGGTCTCATAGTGTATACTGCCGATAGTGCCCGTAAATACCACCCCGAGCGTTAGTAGTCATCATGCACGGTGTCTATAGAAAATTTAAAATATATTATGATAAATAAATCGGTACGAAAACAATTATGTTGGTGACAGAATTGTTTTCATAATACCCATTACCCATATCGATTTTATATTTCGTACATTATTATTATTCTGATCGCCGTGTTTTACACAAACTAAAAATCTCACATCCTAAAATTGGGAAATGAGCTTCTAGTATAACTCCACAGAGTGTATACGTACATTAACGAACCTCCATCCGCCATAATTTGTACAGACGTACCACAATGGAACAGATACATCAACACATTTCTGAGTTCTTACAAGCAACTCCGGAATTCATAACAGTGTTTGATCAATCCTTCCGTTCACAATGCGCATCAGCGCCGGTTAGCGAGATACTTAGTGGAAATCTCACACATGACACTATTCACACAAGTATCCAAATCGCATTAACCACTACAGCACAAGCCATGTATGAAGCGGCCCAGCAGTCCCGACACATCTGCGGCTCTCACAGTGGCTGCTCATCAGCTGAGAGCTCCCCTCTGCTTTCTATCATGATACAGACTATACATCGCGCTCTACCGACGCGCCCTGTAACAGCTGTAACCCAGAAGAAAGTTAGATAAGACGCCCTGGCGTGCAACGCCAAGCCCCCGGTAGTGGCTCCTACCCGGCACAAAAAAAAAAACATCCTAAAATTGTTATAAATCTTTTAAAAAACTTACAATTTAAATAATTATTTTTTTAAACTTGTAGAGAATTTGACGAAAAAATTATTTTTTTACCGTTGACTAACAAGATATGAAATTTAATTCAGTATAATTGTATAACAACAAAAAAAACCTTAGATACATATGAATAAATGGAAGCCTGTTGAATAAAGTGACCAGCGTAATCAATGTACAACGTGATTCGATAACTTATAATAATTAGAACAACAAAACCCTAATTATATGAACTGAAACTCAATTGTTTATATAAAGCAGTCAAATACGAACTGTATTTATTTTTAATTAGTTAGTAGGTACATTCCTATATTGCAGATTATTTATTTATTTATTGAAAATTTCACTGAATGTTTATATTAGAATTTTCTATACACGATAAAAATTTGAAAATAACTTGACTCTTTTTGAGCTGCTTACGGACATTGTCATTTTTCAATTTTTTTATTTTTTTTCTATAAATATCAATAAAATTTAAAATTTTATTTGTTTGGTAAAAATGCGTGAAAATTTAATGCAAGGCTCCTGATATATTGTTACAATAGCAATTGTAAAATATTAAAAATACATAGGCACACATTTTTTTTATAAGCATTTGAAGTTGAAATTTTGACAACATTTATCAAATTTAAAATTGAATAATTATTTTGTAGTTAAAAATTTATAAAATGTTCAACTTTAATATCTAAGGATTGAAAATTTAAAACAAGATTTCACGTAAATATTTAATTCTGTTATCAAAAATTCTAAGAAATACATAAGCACAGTTTATTTTTATAGTCATTTTAAGCTCAAATTTGGACGAAATTACATATTAAAAAACCTGGAATAACTATTTTAGTTATTTTGTTGTGATTGTATAATATTACTTGTGGGTACTTGAAACTTCTAAAGTATACTATTATATATCTATGACCCAACTCGCATAGTATGTAGGCACATAGTTTAGTCTATTAACCATTCTCCGATTAAACTAGGTACCTACATGATAGATTTTGATGAAACAAAAACTAGAATAATCTGTGAGTTCCTATAAGGCTATGATACCTAGGTATAATAGTCACAGGGTTATCTATATAGGCACCTAGATAGTTTAAAATAAAAATGTAAAAACACAATTTTCAGCAATTTAATAGAAAAATAGATTGAGCATGCTCATGGAAACAAACACATTGGTACAAAACTTGTATCGGGTTGATGTCAATTTTAACCTTTTAAAAGTACATACC
>NW_021770288.1:4782-8084 GCF_005508785.2 Acyrthosiphon pisum | reverse complement strand
AAAACTTAAACATTAAAACAAAAACTTTAACTTAAATATATATATTATTAAAAATTTAGCAATTCGTTGAAGGAAGGCTTTACATTGGCAGGCGACATTAGGCGCCTTAAAGGCACATTAGCCATTATAGTTGGTGGTGGCGTGACATATTATAATTTATTATAATTATAATATGAAAATCTAATCAAATTCAAAATAATTACAACGAATATGAGACTTAGTATAAAATATATCAGAACGAAAAATATATAAAACGCCAAATGGTGGAGTAGGTAATTTGAGGGCTCATTATTTCACTCATGTAAAGGCATCCAAACACATCCAAACACCTGAAAACAAATTACAAACTACATTGACTGAAATTGAAACGGAAACTGAAATTGATATTGATGATCCAGAATCAAGAGAACAGCATTTAGTAAGTACATATAGTGATAATATTGTAATAACAGAAATACAGGAAAATTAACTTATGAATGAGAGTATGCGGTGATCCAGGTTTAGTAATACATTTTAATTAAAAAAAAATTGTAGACACCAAGTACATCAAAAGAAACAACATTATTTTCATCGGGAAGTTCAATTTTAAATTATTCAGTTCCACAAGCACAGATAAGTTTACCTGAAATGTTTGGTAATATAAAATCTTTAGAAAGTAAGTAAATAAACTATTAAAAATTAAAATGTAAATCTCTACTAGTTTTAAATATACTAACCGCATGTTTTAACTTATTTAATTGGTTAGGTGGAACAAAAGCAAAAAAAATCACCGACAGTATTATACATTATTTTGTGAAAGACAATGTACCATTCAAAACAATAGAGAATGAAGGATTTAAAAATATGTTGCAAACTATTTGTCCTTTGTATAAACCACCTGGTCGAGATACAATTGCCCGTCGAATTGATGATTTGTATACTGTTATGGCTAGTAATTTCCGTGAGGAACTTTCAAAAGTCTCTTTTGATTCTATCACAACAGATGTCTGGACAGAAACAATGCAAATGAGAAGTTTCCTCGGCATAACTACACATTTAATCCAAGATGGAAAATTAAAAACACGTAATATACTTTATTATTTACATAGTTTTAAACTTAAACTTAAAACTTTAAACTTATTTTATTATTTTATTAATAATTATAGAAAATATTGGTACTGTTGAACTGTTTGAAAGCCATACAGCAATTTATATTGGGCATACTTTAATTGAAACGTTACAAAGTTGGGGAATAGAAGCTGAAAAAGTCGTAGCCGTAGTTACAGACAGTGGAGCTAATATGAAAAAGGCTATAGTTGAGGAATTTGGTTGCTAAAAAACATATACCATGTGTTGCCCACACAATAAATCTTGTAGTTGAAAAGGCCATTGACACAACACAAGAGATTAGCAACACAGGTGTTAAAAGTGGTGGAGTACCAGTATTACTATTTAAAGTTCGGGAGATTTTAAAATATTTTAAAAAAAGCACTAAGTCCTGTGATATGCTTAGAAACAGTCAAAGAGTAGAAGGTAACTGTTTTATAATTTGCCTTATAATAAAACATACCTTACATAGTTACATAATAATATTTATCTATTTATCAGGTAAAAAAGATGGTCAATTCCTCAAACCTATTCTTGACGTCAGAACCAGATGGAATAGTTCATTTTATATGATAGAGAGATTTATACTGCTAGCTAGTAATTTTTCACAAGTTCTGTTAGCTGAAAGTGTTAAAACCAGAGACATACCAGACATGGTTACCAGTTCAGAGCTTCGGTGTATTGAAGATATCTGTTCTTTATTGCGACCTCTTGAGCAATTAACTAGAGAGTTGTCCACAGAAAAGTTCGTGATGTCAAGCAAGGTTATGCCTATAACATTCTCTACAAGAAATTAAATTATTAAACAAGCCCCTACTTTTGCCATTGCTAAAAATTTAAAAACGAAAATAATTGAAGAGTTGGACTACAGATTTGAATGGTTGGATCAATTAGTTATACAACCAATATGCACTATATTAGATCCTAGATTTAAAGATATGCACTTCAAAAATCCAATGTCTAATTCAAGAGCCCAAGATGAGGTAGTAAGAATGATGGATAAAGACACCAATTGTGATGATCAAATAATATGTCCGACTGAAACAGTTGTAGCAGCCCGAGAAAGTAGACATTTTGACTTGTGGGGCTTGCATAGAACACTTGAGCAAGAACACAAAAATAAAAGGACGCACATGACAACATCAAGAGAAGAACTTAAGAGTTACTTACGTCAAAGCGTTATTGGATTGAATGAAAATCCTTTGGACGAGTGGGAAAACACTAAAACTGTGTTTCCAAAACTGTATAAACTTGCACAGAAATTCTTAATAATACCGGGTACATCAGTACCCTCAGAGAGACTATTCAGCAAAGCTGGAGCGACCATTAGTCAAACAAGGAACCGACTAACTGGAAGTAAACTCAGCAAATTACTTTTCTTACAGTCATTACCTAGGTTAGATTAAAATATATTAATGTAAAGAACATATTATACTTACTGTTTTAAAATTTGTGTAATTAACACGTGTACTTACTAATTAGCATAAAATCATTATAAAAATATTAAATAATTTTGGTTACAATTAAATTATTATAATTGATGATAAAATTATATTTATGATAACAATTTTGATAAGAACAATATTGATAACAATATCGATATATCGTTGATTTTAGAGGAATATTATCGATTATCGATATTGTAAAAATCGATATATCGATATAGCGATATATCGATCTTGACATCGGTTTGCGCATCCCTACCGCTCCGCGATTACGACGCGCAAACTTTGTCGCGTAGACGATGGGCGTGGTTACGGCTTACCGCGACGGCGGCATACGGCACATAACGCCATCTCTTGAGCGTTGGATATTTTTCACTTCTACCGGAACGGCCTCTTTAGGAATACAATTCAAAATATTTCATTGCATAATGACTTCTATGTTCTAAATTATTTGTATACTGTAACGAGACAAAATCGAACGCCCCAATTCTGTGGCGCACTCTCGTTACGAGTCATTATCAAATATGTACCTACTACCGCGACGCGCTCTCGCGCAGTGACTATGTATTATTCCAGCGGAACACGTAAACCAGTTGCTCCCGACGTTCACTAGAACGCGCGAACACCGCAATTTCTATTTCGCCGGCATGCCGCCCGAGGAAAAAGGACCATTTTCCGGTGGAACCCCGCAACTTAAAACCTTTTAAAAGATATCATTAAAATCAGCGGATCAGACACTATGCAACTCACATTTTACATGGGTTTTAAGTG
>NW_021770288.1:3365-4316 GCF_005508785.2 Acyrthosiphon pisum | reverse complement strand
GAAAATACTGTCAAACTACCTATCTCCCCGCTGAGTATAGTACACCAGTGAGCCGGACGAGTCTAACCAACTCGTTACACACGGACACTGATTACTACACACCTATCAGCACTTGCCCCAGACTGAGTAAGCCGGACGAGAGTAAATTCCTCGTTACACACGGATACTCATACAGTCTGTCCCGGCATTCCCTTTCCGCCACGAACGACCGTGCGCCGTGAAAGTCCGTGTTGTCACTCGGTACTCCGTATACACTGTGTGAGACGACCAACACCAGGCGCCGCAGTAGTCACTTCGTCATCCGAGGACACACCATCATTTATCATCGGGAAGCTATACGAGTCATTCACCGTCCGGGACCAGTTCATTGCCGTTGTCCACAGTCACGCCGCCATCAAGAGCAGAGCCAGTCGCTGTCAGTCAACGTGTATTCATTTTATTATCCGTATACGCCAGTAAGTCACCTTCAAGTGTTACCGGGCCTCTATACGCGCAGTTGTTTTATGTAAGTACGCCGACCCGAGCGGAACCAATACTTCACCTCTACCGAACCAAAATCGTGAGTTAAATGTTAGATTCCCACCCCTTTATGTAAACCCGATAAACTATTTTTATTGTTATACAAAACATATTGTATCAAACTCAGATGATGAACAGATTGGTTCAAAATAAATAAATATAAATAATTATCAACCAATTATGTCTGTGAAGATAGCTCCGTCCTAGTTAGCTCCTATACCACTGATAAGAGAATGGTTGATACCAGTTATATTAAGTTGCATTTACTAAATTTTTTAGGGGCAACTAAAATTCAATTTAATTTTAATTTTAATATCTTCTAATCTCCATTACTAATTAGTAATTTGTATAAAAAATATGTTAATTATAAAATAAGACGGTTATCAATTTATTGTAATCTGTATATTATATTATAGTGTTTTATGTCCATAT
>NW_021770288.1:2497-3315 GCF_005508785.2 Acyrthosiphon pisum | reverse complement strand
CCCGGGTGGTTTGCGAGTACGTGATCGTGGTATGTCCAGAGTGACGTTCTGTGTGTTATCTTTTGGGATGACTACGGGTGTGTGTTCGCCTAACTTTATCCGGAGAAGCCCGTCGGTAACAATTAATTGTTTTTTTTTTCCGAGGTAATTCCGGTGTTGTGCGCTGTCGTCCGTTGTCATGTTGTGCGCTATGTCTCGTGTGTTGGGGTCATTGGCCTGCCATGTCACGAGCATAGCGTGTGTGATTGTGGGACCGCTAGTGGTGTTAGCCGGGTCCGTCGTGGCGAACAGATTGTCGGCCGGTGAGCTAGTAGTGGTGGGTACTCCTACTAGTCGTTCCTCGAGGTATTCCTCGTCTACGGGGGGCCCGGTGGTCGGGTTGCGGGAGAGCATGTCCGGCGCCTCGTTCTGTACGCTGGGCACATGCGTGGTTTTGTAATCCAGGTTGGCCAGCTGTAGTGCCCACCCGGTTAATTTTGAATTTGTGTTTTTGGCTCGATGGAGCCATGCGAGTGCTGAGTTGTCTGTGTATAGGTCAAAACGGCGTGCCTCCAGGTATGGTCTAAACATATCGGTGGCCCAGATTATCGCGAGGCACTCGCGTTCTACCGCGGCGTACCTCGTTTGCGTATCACTAAACTTTTTGCTTGCGTAGGCGATTATCCGCCTTTCGTCCGGGCTGTCACCCCGTTGGAAAAGGATGGCACCAGCTCCTATCGGTCTGTAGGCAAAACGGTTTTCCGTAATCCGGGCGTCGATAGTTTTGGCGAATCGTACAGGGCGCGTTTTATTTTTGTAAATGCCGCCTGTTCGGTTTC
>NW_021770288.1:0-1301 GCF_005508785.2 Acyrthosiphon pisum | reverse complement strand
TCGGGCATACTCGTTTAGCGTTATTCAACGTTGGTTGTGATTTATAGCTGGGTTACTGGTTCTTAACCGCGTTATCGGTGTTCTGAGGATCGGTTTGCACCGCCATTACCAGAGTATCCGTTTCGGTTACATCTGTGCTATGGATGTGTACCTGTTGATTTCGTAGTAGAGGTCGTTGATGCGGACCTTTGGGGTGCCGCGTGAAGTGGTGATGATGACCTGCTACTTAACGAAATTTTTGTTGTTTGGACGGGTGATATATGTGAAGACGCCGAGTTTATCGATGCACGTTTGATGGTTATATCCCCGTCTGTATTGCCGAACGTTGTGTGTGTGTGTGGTTGAGGCGGCGGCGTGGACAGGTGTCCGCCGACTCATTTCCCGTTTCCCGAACGCGGTGTGTTCCCAGGGCAGTCACTGTTCCAGTGTGGACCTCCACAGTACCTGCACGGGTTGGGCGGTTGCGGTTTTCCTGCCGTACCGTCCCGTGTTTGCGTTTGGTGCGTTGGTTGGGGCGGGCGGGTTGGATTGAGTTTTTTGTACGCCGGTTTCGGCTGTTGTTGTGTTGGTGGCTCGTCTGTTGTGTATTCCAGGACGCATATTAACATTCCGCACATCAAATAAAACCCATAGGAAAATACGGCATTCTCATTGGTCCGAATTAATAACATATATATATGTTAATAATAATAATAATAATATATGTTCATATTTAAATAATAATATAATAAATAATAAACTTTTATTAATGTGATTTTGCATTAATAACACAATTTCTAATGTTAATATATTTACATTAATTCATTTTATTAACATAAGTTATTACAAAGTTAGTTAGAAATGAATAGATAATTTTTATAAACTTATTATTTCTATTTTTAGTCACATAAACACTCTAATATGATTAGAGAGTTTTTGTTTTCTAGGTTGTGCTATCTTCAATTTTCTGTAAATGCTTATGAGTAGTTGACAAGTTGTCCAATATTCTTTAATTCTTGAAGTTTTTTGAACTTTTGTGAAAATGAATCTTAAACTAAATTCAAGTAATCTTCCTACTTCTTTTAACAACGTAATTATTGAAACAAATGACGAAGTAACAAAGGTACGTTCAAATTTAATAGATTTATGCAGTATAGGCAAGTGGATGGAAGAATTTTCAACTCTTACAGCCACTAAGTGGAATGTTCGTTCGTCAGTTCCAAATGGAAAATACATTCAATGCAAGTTAGTGAATGTTATAATATATTCTTTTTTGGTTTTGTATTTAATTGAACTTTGTAAATTTTTAAATATGTAGAAAA
>NW_021770287.1:602-761 GCF_005508785.2 Acyrthosiphon pisum | reverse complement strand
GATTACATAAAAGGGTGGGAATGTGTGACATAAAACTCACTATGCTGTCTCGGGTGTTCGTCGATTTACCTGACTCTTGTTCAACAGTGGCTTGCTGAGGGGAATGAGCGGTACGTCGTTAGACAGCGGCTCAATAGCACAACGGTACTGATTCAACAA
>NW_021770287.1:0-502 GCF_005508785.2 Acyrthosiphon pisum | reverse complement strand
CGGCTCGGCTCTGATGGCGGCGTGTTGAGTACGTGCATCGGGCTTGAAACGGCGGCGTGTTCTTAATGCGGATATCGGACGGTTACTGCTCGGCTCTGACGGCGGCGTCGATGATGAGTGAATGGACGACGGTGACGACTCAGATCGGTACGGCTGGTGCACGGTGGAACATAGCGACGGTTTAACGGCGAGAGGCAGAAGTGCTCTTTCGGCGTTGAACTGGTAAAATGTCGTGAAACGGGTGGGGAGGTACGACCGTCGTTGCTAATGAGAAAACAGGTCGGACTGGTCGTTGGGAAGCCTGTGGCACATCCGTTTTTAACGGGGGTGTCAACACCGTCCGGCTTGTGCAGGCTTGGGACTGGCTTTGGGATTGCTGTTGTTGTTTGGAGACTGTGTCCGTGTCTAACGGTGGTTTAATACCGTCCGGCTCACAATACTCCGCACACAGCGGGGACAAACAGGTGCCTTGGCGGTGGCCGCTGGCCTATACTTATATTGT
>NW_021770286.1:577-835 GCF_005508785.2 Acyrthosiphon pisum | reverse complement strand
TATTTATTTTTGACGCACGATTAATAAAAAAATGTATTGTTGGAAATTTTTAATTTTGTTTGTTTGTTTATATCTACATTGAATTGGTACAGAGTATACAATACACGTCTAACGCATATATATATATATAACAGCTAGTATACCTAGGTATAGATACTATATAGCAGTAGTTTCTGTGGGATTTGAGTGCACGTGCTGTTACGTTCGAGGGCTTTTGTTCACAAAATTCACTAAACGAAAATGTCACGAGTGTTGATC
>NW_021770286.1:0-477 GCF_005508785.2 Acyrthosiphon pisum | reverse complement strand
AGGAAAACACGGTTTCCTCTCAATATTTTGTGTTGAGATAAATTCACTATATTATACTTATACCGCGTTTGTCTCGCAGATGAAAAAAATAAAACAGAAATCCAATTTTTGTATCTTAAGATAGAAGCAGCCCTCTTTTTACCACTTGTCTATATTATTGTTCTACTATATACGCATAGAATGTAGAATAATATATACAAGGTAATCATGGTATAAACATTCGATAGTCTAGACTCTAGACTCATTATTTCTAAGTCTTAACTTTTTAAAAAATGTTTTTGTACCATAATAATATGACGTGATAGCAAAAAAAATAAAAATATTTTATGTAAATATCGTATTTTTTACAATTTTTATTGTACCTATATGATCCACTATACTTCACTCGTTTACATTTTAAACACTCATATTATGATATCCTAACTATACTCGTTGAAAATTCGATTATAATTGTGTATCCAAGTAATCAGAATAATA
>NW_021770285.1:2673-2894 GCF_005508785.2 Acyrthosiphon pisum | reverse complement strand
ATTGCTGGCTTATGATTTTAATTATTTTTGGATTTAATAATTAATTTAATGTTAAATTTCAATGTTCATACTTAATTGTAAAATTGTCAATGCCAAATTGATTGAATTTCATAGACAAGTTGTTAAATGTACTTATCATCGTTAAATTAAATGTATTTATACAGTTAGTATATATATATTGAATATAAAATAATATAGAATATTGAAAGAATTTTTTCTTT
>NW_021770285.1:2206-2573 GCF_005508785.2 Acyrthosiphon pisum | reverse complement strand
TTAAAGTAATTTTTCTTTTAATCTAAAGTTTTGCTGCAATAGTTATTAAAAGAAAATTGTTTATAAGTAAAGAGTGGCGTGTATTGAGGATTTTGCTTCCCTGGGTACACATTTTTTTTAATGCCCTTTCCCCCACCCACGGTTTTCTTATAGTGGCAATTTTTCTAGCCCAAAAAAAAAAAACTTATAACACATGTGCCATGTGATATAATGGCAATAGTATCATGCAGGTATCGTAAATACTGCCAATAGCAACGAATAACGTAATAATCAAAGCAAATCGTAAAATGTCTTAATTTATGCTTTATCTATTTTTAAAACAGAGAACATATTTAAAATTAATATTTCTTGAAAAAGTCACCGATAA
>NW_021770285.1:721-2156 GCF_005508785.2 Acyrthosiphon pisum | reverse complement strand
TTATTGTATTGTCTATTTTAACAATTCACACCACCTCGTTTTAATTTAGCCAGCAAATATACTCGTAAACACTTACGCATATAAATATTAATATAAATAATTCACATTTCACATAAATAATAGGATAAACATTAAATAATACGAAATTTCAAATTAAAAGACATGGGAAAAATTGAAAATAATCGGCCTTCTGAGGGTAGACAGCGCTCCCTAGCGGAATATCAAAGTGGAGTAATATTTTCGTTCATTTCATCAACTGGCGGCGGTTGTGAGTGTCGACACCTGATAAATACACCTTGAGTACTGTATAGTAGGTAGGTATATAGGTTAACTATCGATTATTTATTCAGTAAAAGATGGTAAAAAATAATCGTATCATCCTCGCATAGATAATTAATAAGTACGATGCGATGAATAGATACGATGTAGTAGATATACAATATTGAATTGCATAATTTAATAAATATATTTCATGAATGTGAAAATCTAATATAAAAAACTGTTTAATAAAGATTAATTGTACATTGGATATCATAATAATTTATAATTATAATATAATTATTATTGTAATAATTATAATATGACTGTGACTGTCAACTAAATATTTGATATTAGAAAGTGTACGAAAGTCATAAAGACATTTAAATGGTTTTATCTATGTGCCTATACCTATACCTATACCTTAAATGTATTATTTTTTTATTATTGATTCTGATGATTTATGAAATGAGAACATGATTGATGATGATATTAATTAATAAGGAATGTAGGTACCCTATAGAGTGAATATATACAATAACAATGGTAGGCTATATAAAAGTTTAAGTATTTTTTTTCTTAAATAATACATTTTTCATAATTTATTATAATTGCATAACCCTTTCTTATATTTTAAAACAGTACGCGACAACACAGTTTAATTTTATACTCTGAAATATATTGATATACCTACAGAGTAATTTACCAATTACGTTCATCCCCATTTTTCCTTTAATATAAATTATACATTTCTTCATTGAATATAACAAATAGAAAAAGAAATTTAAAAAAAAATTATTAAATATCTAAATAAAACAAAAAAAATCTGTATTAATTAAAAAATGTAAATAAAATAAAAAAACTATACCTATTTGATAAAAAACTATATTATAATAAAAAATATTCTATCAAGATTTGTTTAATTTTTTCAATTCAATCAAGATTTTCTTATTGAATATTGATTTTTTCATAATTTGTATTTCAATAAAAAAAAGATAAGTAGAATAAAAAACTATTGTAAAAACACCAAATTAAATTTAAAAAAGCTGTATTTACCTAATAAAAATGTATAATACATATGTAATAAAAAAGTCTATATTTGTTAAAAAAAAAACTGTTTTATAAAAAAATTTCAATCTAGATTTGTTTAATATTTTTAATTCATCAAATTTTTTTA
>NW_021770285.1:0-671 GCF_005508785.2 Acyrthosiphon pisum | reverse complement strand
AACATTTTTAACTATTCATATTATGAGGTATAGATAGACAATTCATATATTTATTAATAAGTAAAACAAAATAATTCACACATTAAAAAGTTTAATAGTTACCTATATCATAGATACAATATATAAAAATTTATAAAAATATTATAAATACTACCTAAATGTACAATAAATATTATATATGAATATAATATTTGAAATGTGTAGTTATATTTTATAACATATATACCTAATAAACAAATTGTATTTATGTACACATAATATAATACAACTTAATATATATACTTTTAAACTTATAATATAGTAATAACCTAAATTGTTTATAACCTTATAATGTAAATATTATTAGCCAATAACCTTTGTTGTTGAGGCTTTAAAAAAAAAAAAAAAAATACAACTAAAAGAAACAATTATTGTAGGAAATATAAATATACTGTTAATATAAACAAAGTAATTAATGTATAGGGGTAATATTATTAATAATACAAGTAGGTATATAAATGCTATAAAAGTATTGAAAATGAAGCAATTTACACATTATATACAAAATAAAATAAAATTGTTACCATAATGTTTGTTATAAAAAATAATATTATTTCTGATTAATAATTAATTTTTATTATTTTATTTTCCAAATAATATAATTATAATTCATAACATAACTCTAGATACTA
>NW_021770284.1:19908-22551 GCF_005508785.2 Acyrthosiphon pisum | reverse complement strand
GCACCGATTAAAAGTTTTAAACACTTGGCGCACACTCCCGGGTGCAGACTGGAATAAAGTACCTGCTAGTTACAATAAATATAAATCCAGATTCCACAGACCTTGAGTATGTTAAGTCTAACGTCACAATATTAGGTATTACCTCGTGATCATATTTCTCGCCAAAGTTGTAATTTCTGAACAAAGCGTGGGTACTATTATACTGCTCAAAAACGACAATGGACGACTACAATGAAACCAATCTTTATTTATCAATTATTCTGTTGGTACGTATTTGGAATACATATTGAGTACCTACAACCGCACACAACCGAATAATTATATTTTTATCTACTAGACGGAAAAAAAACTGTAAAGTGTACTAATAAAACTATACGTTTTGGGATTTACTTAATAAATACGATTGAAAAAATAGCGAAATTAAATGTTAAAACCGGGTGACCCATAATTTTAAATGATTTTACACGTGCAATAATTATAATATTTAGGGACCTACTAATGGACTATTTTGATAGTGCTTAAGACTATTATTATTATTCATGTAGACGTACAGAATTTAGTATTTTAATAATAGTTCTGCCTAAAAATTCGAGTTTCACCGCCTTTACGGACCTCACACGGCCCCGTCAAAGACTTATTCGCGTTCCCCTCTAAATTTATAGGCCGCGCGGGGTCGTGGAAAGCGGACGTCCCGCGGCTCCGCCGTCGAGTAGGTATCGCTATATACCTACAGGCAATAAATATATGCGTCGGGACGTTAATTTTTTTTCGCGAATATCGCGTTTTCGACTTCCCAGGTCGGTCGAATTCGTCGTCCGCTGTCCGACGCGGTGAGATCGTAATCCCGTTCGTAATTCGCCGGGTCCTCGAAACGGCTTAAGAATCGTTGATTTGACTCCACTTTTCAATTCAGTGGGTAGGCAGGTCGGTTAGGCGTAGGTAGGATTCACCCGGGGTCGCGGTTTCGATACCGGTTGCCGCGCTTCGAATTAATTTGCGACGGTCGTGTTGAATTGGAAGTAATTTTTCCCCGTTTTTTTTTTCGGTTTTTACATTTCGCTATCACTTCCGCCGTTATCGTATTTAACGAAAACTTTCCGTTTTTTTTTTCAAAATTCGAGTATTACCGCCTCTACGGACTTCGTACGGCCCCGTCGCGACTTATTAGCGTTCCCCGCCAAATTTATGAGGCGAGTTCCGCAGCAGAAATTGGTGATCTGACGGTGCCGTTATTACTATATACAGTCATTTTTTTGATTCGATGAGCTGCTTTATTATTTTATATTTTATTGCCTTTTGTCCTTTCGGTCGCGCCGCATTTATATGTATATTTGATTTGCCATAAATATACACGATATAGCCACAGTCTGTAGCATCTAGGTAGGTACATGCATGTTATAATAAATAAATGTATAAATATTATGAGTCGATACGGTGGTTGGGTCGGGTTGCTGCCGCTATGCCATAGGTATGACGTTATATGAACATAAAATCAAATTAATAAATAACACTATTTAATTGATCAAATAGGTATTTAATACTATCTACATTAGAGACATGGGCTCGATATTAAATATTACTAAATACTAAATATTAAATATTATACTATATAGTAGGTACTTGATATTATATTACTGTTTTTAGGTGAGTCACATTTGGTTAGGTTAAAATACTCCTGCAGATTCTAAATAATACATTATTTATAAAGACTGGCGATTAAATTTTATAATGATATGACTGTATATTATTTGATATATAGGTTTAATTATGAGAGTATTGTATGAAATAAAATATTTAAAAAATAATAAATTTGATACATTTTATTATTTTACATGGGTTGGATTATATGGAACGGTTATTTTATACTTGAATATAACTAACCTACTATGTAGTACCTAATATATTACAGTTTTAAGGTGAGTTAATTGGTTGAGGTAATACAATATTAATAAACTAATATTACTTATACTACATATATTTCAGAAAAGTCTGGAAGTTAAAGTTTATAATGATATGCTAGCTGTTTGATGTTACTTATGTAGGTAGATTTATGGAGTGTATTACAATATATTATTATTAATGTATACTATAGGTAGGTTTAATCATGAGCATAAAATCAAATTAATAAATTGACAATTGATAAATAACAATATTTAATTGACATCCACAGCCATTGCTATAATATCTACATATTGTGCTTTAATAATATGCTTTAGTGAGCAACGCACCTAAATCGTTAGACATAGGCTCGATTATGTGGTATATAAATTATTAAAATACTATGTAATAGGTACTTGATTTATTACAGATTTTAGGTGAGTTCTTTATATAAATTTAGTGTAGCATACTGCAAATACTGCTACATATTCTAAATAATATAATAGGTATTAATAAGAACTTTATGTATTTAATTAAAGTCTGAAAACTAAATTGCATAATGATATGACCATATACTATTTGACATAACTTATGTAGGTAGGTTTGGGTATTATATGAAATTAACTATTTATTAAATAATAAATTAACACTTGATTATTATCTTACATGGGCTGGTGGATTATATGGGATGGGTTCTTTTACACTTGAATAGACAATAGTAATATAACTAACCTACTTAATATAGTTATACCTAAATAATATATT
>NW_021770284.1:18151-19315 GCF_005508785.2 Acyrthosiphon pisum | reverse complement strand
TAGGTAATGTTGGTAAATATACATTTGATGGAGGATTCAAATACTGCCGCAGATACCATATAATACAATATTAATAAACTAATATTACATATACTACATAATATATATCAGTAAAGTCTGGTAGTTAAAGTGTATAATGATATGATGTTTGATGTTACTTATGTAGGTAGATTTATGGAGTGTATTACAATATATTATTATTAATATATACTATAGGTAGGTTTAATCATGAACAATAAATTGACAATTGATAAATAATAATATTTAATTGACATCCACGGCTATTGCTTTAATAATATGCTTTATTGAGCAATGCTTCTAAATTGTTAGACATAGGCTCGATTGTGTGGTTAACAATTAAATATTTCACATACCATGTAGTAGGTACTTGATATATATTTCAGTTTTTATGTGAGTTATTTATATAAATTTAGTGTAGCATACAAATACTGCTACAGATTCTAAACAGTACAATATTAATAAACAATATAGAACTTTATGTATTGTGTATTTATGTATTATGTTATGCCAGTTACATACATACCAATATACATACTATAACTATATAATACATAATGACTAATATTGTTTTTTTACTATCACATACACATCAAGTTGCGTTTTGCACACCGTACAAGCAGCACGTATGTTTCGCTTTCGCAGTTCGCGAATTAGTGCTGACTAAGTTATTACAATTTTTTTTTTGTGTTAATATTTACAATGCAAGCCACGGCCTGTCGGACGGATGGTAAGTTTTTTTAAACAAATTTATTTTAAGTGGGTCACACTCAAATTGACCGAATTGCACAATGTATGACAATATAGACGACGGTTCAATTCCGCCGCATAATATAACAGTTGATGTTAGTATTTGGACACAAATACAAAATGACAACGCGACCTTGAAAAGTATGGTAACGGAATTGCGATTAAACAATGAGAAATTACAACTTCAGATTTCTGAAATGAACGCTGGGAGCTCCAATGAAATTTTGAGCTCGCCTAAAAAATCAATCAAAGTGACGAAAGAAGTAGCGAAAACTTCTGTAAAAATCCATAAACCACCTCCAATAACAGTATGTGGTGTAAATGAGTTTTAAAAAATTAATGAATAATTAAAACTCGAAGAAGCTGAGGGACATGAGCACAATGAAACTTTGGCTA
>NW_021770284.1:16134-17325 GCF_005508785.2 Acyrthosiphon pisum | reverse complement strand
TTTCAGAAACCCACTTCACATCCTGGACCACTCTAAAATTACATGGCTATCGAATATATACAACACGAACATCCTAGCAATCGCGCACATGGAGGAACTGCAATAATAATAAAAGAATCAATTAAACATTATGAACTTGATAAACATCCTCAAGAACATTTACAGGCAACTAGTGTCCATATTAATGACGGCAACAACGATTTAACCATCTCTGCTATATATTGTCCACCAAGACATAAAGTAGATGACAAAAAATTTATTGAATTTTTCCAGACACTCGGTAGCAGATTCATTGCTGGAGGAGATTATAATGCCAAACACACCTTTTGGGGATCGAGATTGATTACCACCAAAGGGCGGGAATTGTTCAAATCAGCAAATACAATTAAAGCACAATTTATTTCAACTAGAAAACCGACATATTGGCCTACTGACCCAAATAAACTACCTGATCTTATTGATGTCTACGTAGTGAAAGGAATTTCATCAAACTATACGGAAGTTGAAGGATTAATAGAACTGACGTCGGATCACATTCCTGTGCTTCTCTCACTAAGCCCAGAAGTGATAATGAAACAAAAAAAAATGTCTATAACAAACAAAAAAACAAATTGGGACTTATTCAGAAATACGCTCGAAGAAAACATAATACTTTCAACTCGACTAAAAACAATAGCAGACATTAATACTGCAGTTAAAAAAATAACCGACGAGATTGTTAGTGCTGCGGAAATAGCAACTCCGGTAGCTATCAATGGTAATTACGAGTTAACCTACCCACTAGAAATAAGAAAACTAGTCCAACAAAAACGTCGAGCGAGACGAACATGGCATAGTACACGGAACCCAACGGATAAAACGGAATGGAACCGTGTTAGCAAAATTCTTCATGACAAAATCAAAGAAATGAAAAATGAAACGTTTAAAACATACTTGAGTAGTCTCACTGCGACGGTTAATACTGAATATTCGTTATGGAAAGCAACAAGACACATGAAGAGGCCTCGTGTTCAGATACCACCTCTCCGTAAGGAAGACGGCACCTGGGCACGCAGCGAACAAGAAAAAGCCGAAATATACGCTCGGCATCTTGAACATGTATTTATGCCAAACACTATTAACTCTGAGCTCGACATTTTGCATTGCCAACCGCTTAATGCAACACGTGAAAAAATCAAACATTTCTCGCCG
>NW_021770284.1:12863-13545 GCF_005508785.2 Acyrthosiphon pisum | reverse complement strand
CACGCCCGAGGCGTCGTCTGCGATCCTCGGATTGCCTACCTGGCTGGCTGTGTCGTAAGATCGACTTGAATCGCCCGACCTACGACTAGACACTCTTTCAAGTTCAAAAATTACCGCTTAACCAGGGCTGCCAATACGACAAAACACAATACTCGACGACCCCGCGTTCCCGCCGCAAGCCGGATCGAAAAACCCAGCCCGAGGCGAAACGACAAAGATGCACCACCGCCCACACAGTCTTTCCGCCGCAGGCGGGATGACAAACACCAGAATCTAGTCTTATATAATAAAACGCTAATAACGGTATAAGATCCGCTGGGGGCGTTTCGCGTTTCTTCCACGACCGCTAATGCTCTCCGCGCTTTTTCTCGCGTTCGCTATTTTATTTCTCATCTCCGCCGCGTTCCGTTATCTCTTTTCGTGTTTTCGCGCGAATGCGTATCGGCGTGAATATTCGAATATTTATATATATATATATGTTGTATGACTTTTCAAGAGTTTTTCGTATTCCCGTTATTATTGTGCGTTGTATATAAAAAAAATGCGTACGTATACGATTCGTAAAAAAAACGGTATTCGGAAACGGCTTCAGTGATCGACATTCAAAATTTTTTACATTTTTTCTTTGTATTACTACTACTACGTAATAATTGTTTTTATTATATCGAATGTTTTAAACCTG
>NW_021770284.1:11627-12718 GCF_005508785.2 Acyrthosiphon pisum | reverse complement strand
CAAAAGATTCGAAAGAGCTTACGGCATTTTCCACAGGACAAGGTCATTATCAATTTAAACGGTTAGTTATGGGTTTAAGTTCAGCTCCGGCGACATTTCAGAAAATGATGACAAACGTGTTGTCAGGGTTAATAGGAATAAAATGTTTAGTATACTTAGACGATATAATAGTTTACGCGAAAAACTTACAAGACCATAACGAAAAATTAATCGATGTATTCGAACGATTACGTATTCACAATTTAAAAATAGAACCGGATAAATGTAGTTTCTTACAACGGGAATGTTTATTTCTAGGTCATGTAATTTCCGACGAGGGCATAAAACCCGACAAAAAGAAAGTTGAAGCGGTAATGAACTTTCCGGTACCTAAAAATGTTAAGCAAATAAAAAGTTTTTTGGGACTTAGTGGATATTATAGAAAATTCATAGAAAATTATAGTGCTATTGCTAATTTATATTTATAAATGCTTATAAATAAAAATTGTGACAATGTATTCCTTTTATTTTGCAACTGCTATTGTAAAAATATGTTAGGAGCCTTGTATTAAATTTCCAAATCTTAGAATTAAAAAGAAAAACTTTTATGAATTTCTGTCTAAGATAATTTGAACATTGCCGTAATTTTTACGTATTTAGTCAAAATTTGAACTTTAAATGCTTATAAAAAAAAAATCGTGACTATATATTTCTTTTATTTTTCAATTGCTATTGTAAAAATATATTATGAGCCTTGTATTAAATTTTGAAATCTTAGATATAAAAGGAAAATTTTTTATGAATTTCTAGCATAAAATAATTTACGAATTTTCGTGATTTTTACATAATATGTTGTCAAAATTTGAACTTTAAATGCTTATAAATAAAAATTGTGACAATGTATTCCTTTTATTTTGCAACTGCTATTGTAAAAATATGTTAGGAGCCTTGTATTAAATTTCCAAATCTTAGAATTAAAAAGAAAAACTTTTATGAATTTCTGTTTAAGATTATTTGAACATTGCCGTAATTTTTACGTATTTAGTCAAAATTTGAACTTTAAATGCTTATAAAAAAAAATTGTGCCTATGTATTTTTATAATTTTTGAATG
>NW_021770284.1:7511-9283 GCF_005508785.2 Acyrthosiphon pisum | reverse complement strand
TAGTCAAAATAACCGAGTGGTTATTCGCGAGTCATATTTTCTAAACACATAAATCACGTATCTATTGACAGGATATGGGGATTGCCAATGCCACAAGTAGATATGCGAATACACGTATATGTACGCAACCTATAGACCAGGATGTGTTAACTGATAAACTATTAGTAATTCGCAGAAGAGATGACTTTCTGCACAACAACACAGATAATTAATTAGCTGTCAACACATTATAACGAATACTCAGATTAGATAGGAATATTGCAAAATGCGTAGGTTGAGTCGATGGTCACACGGATCGCATCCGGTAGAGACAAGATAGCGAACCGATAGGCAGGGGGAGCAGGGACCCGAATATAAAAGGGAGCCTGAAACAGCCTGTATTCAGACGTGTCTACTCCAGAGCACAACAAGCACCTTCACGTCACTCTGTGTAATAACATTGTCATTTGGACTTAGACTAAATTACTAAAGAACGTTTAAATAAACTACAAAGTATCTTTCATCTGTCTACATTTATTTATAAACTATCCTGTCAACATCTTCATCATCAACACGAGCGGTCTCGCTTCCTGCAAAAATCATAATATACTCGTAGTTAACGGCTATCAGAATATTAATCTGATCAGCTCCAACGACGAGAATATTACATGTTAAATTTTTAAAATTTAAAATATGTTTCAACTAAATGTTTCACTTTAATATTTTTAGAAAAACAAATTGATTTGGAAGCTTTACAGTTTATTCTTAAATGCTAGATGTGGAATTTCTCTGAGATAAATAGTGTAGTAGAATAGTTTGAGTAGTTAGTAAATAAAATATAACTGAAAAGAAAAAAGGCAAAATGGAGTTAAGATAATGAAATGTAGGAATAGATAGGGTTTAACTATATTCTATAGCTATGCTGTACCATAACAAACTACCCTCTTTAAAATTCTATGCCAATCATTTTAATAATCATTATTT
This sequence comes from Acyrthosiphon pisum, assembly GCF_005508785.2. Taxonomy (NCBI): domain Eukaryota; kingdom Metazoa; phylum Arthropoda; class Insecta; order Hemiptera; family Aphididae; genus Acyrthosiphon; species Acyrthosiphon pisum. The sequence goes on along the minus strand of NW_021770284.1, from coordinate 8,320 downwards.
ATATAGCTAGTGAACCCGATTCTGAAAATATATCTTCATATTTATATGACAAAGATTTAACTTGGACTGAAATTGAAGATATCTGGAGGAAAACCATCAACTTTCGGCTAAATTTTATCAAAGAAAACAACGCTGTTGAAATATTCAAGAAATGGAATCATTATACTATGCCAATGGGATATATACTTGTAAGGTTTTAAATAGAATCTAATAAACTAATATAAGATAAGATAAAGGGGACACTGTAATATTCTCGTTGTTGGACTGGTCAGATTAATATTCTGATAGCCGTTAACTACGAGTATATTATGATTTTGCAGGAAGCGAGACCGCTCGTGTTGATGATGAAGATGTTGACAGGATAGTTTATAAATAAATGTAGACAGATGAAAGATACTTTGTAGTTTATTTTAATGTTCTTCAGTAATAAATGACAAGTTACTACACAGAGTGACGTGAAGGTGCTTGTTGTGCTCTGGAGTAGACACGTCTGAATACAGGCTGTTTCAGGCTCCCTTTTATATTCGGGTCCCTGCTCCCCCTGCCTATCGGTTCGCTATCTTGTCTCTACCGGATGTGGTCCGTGTGACCATCGACTCAGCCCACGCATTTACAATATTCCTATCTAATCTGAGTATTCGCTATAATGCGTTGCCAGCTAATTTATTATCTGTGTTGTTGTTAAAAAAAGCCATCAATTCTGCGAATTGCTAAATATTTATCAGTTATTACATCTTGGTCTAAATGTCGCGTACATATACATGTACCCATATATCTACTCGTGACTTTGGGCAATTCCTATATCCTTT
>NW_021770284.1:4677-6084 GCF_005508785.2 Acyrthosiphon pisum | reverse complement strand
ACGTCACTGAATGATAGTTTATTTAAAATCCTACTAACTAAAGAACAGTTAAAATCAGAAATTGTTTATACTTGAAAAAATCTAGAAAGCATGTATTAATAATTCATTTCCAATAGGTAGGTACTATTATACCAATATTTAATAAGCATTGTATTATTACAATATTCCATAGAAAAAAAAAATGATGAATTCAGTAATAGACTTAATATATGATTCCTATCTATTGTTACGTACCTACGTATAAAATTAATTATGTATAAACTATGTATAGCGTATCGCACGTTCTTAGCAATATCTAACGGATGTAACTAATAAGACAATTAGTATATTATATCACGCGGAGATCGTTGCAAAAGCATAGTATGAAACAATCAAACCATAAAAGCATCGTCACACGTATCTCCTCGGGAATGTCAACACACATACAGAGGATGCGAGTCGTCCAGCATACCAAGTCGAGACCCGGACTCTGTTTCATGACCGGATTTAGCCACTACAACGACCACCCACTCCAAAGGACCCGATCATATATATACGAGCCCATGACAAGAGCTCGTCAGACGGTTTAGGGACACATAAGACACTTAGAGGCAGGTTGTAACACCACTCACTGTCATATATTTACAATACACATAAGACACTTAGAGGCAGGTTGTAACACCACTCACTGTCATATATTTATAATATTGTAATTTTGTACTTGTTAATAAACACTCAAATATAACATAATACATCAAGTGTTCATCTCTGCGTTGGTGTATGTATCGACGTCAGTTGGGACGTAACAGAAATTTGGCGCTGTGGACAGTGGTCTTCCAGGATACAAGGAACATTCAACAATATTTTTCGAAATATTTTGGATCAACTTCAATCAACAGAGGCAACTTCACTTTCGTGGATCACCGGTGAACTGAGGAGTGCACGCTTCAATTCAATGACTCTGGGAAGACCGAACTTTTGTTACAATTCAACTACGACGAGAGAGATCAAGCAACGAGATGAATACAGCAATTTTGTAAGCATATTTTATATAACCGTCTCCTTTGGTCTATTGGTCCATCGTAGTTAGGGAAAATAATTAAAATATAGAAGGGCGTATTATTAAATTATTATTGAAGTTATTATAAAGGGTATTATTAGAGACGGCATATATTGAAATTATTATTGAAGGGCAATTTATTGAAATTATTATTAAAGGGCATTCATTGATTATTGTTGAAGATTATTTTGTGAATTATTAAAGGGCATTTGTTGATTATTATTGAAGATTATTTTGTGAGTTATAAAAAGGCATTTATTGAGATTATTATTGAAGTTATGAATTATTAAAAGGGCATACTATATTGAGAGTTATTGTGAATTATTGAGATTATTGTTGAGATTATATTTATTGTTGATTATTGAGGG
>NW_021770284.1:3303-4577 GCF_005508785.2 Acyrthosiphon pisum | reverse complement strand
CAAACCGGCTTAAGCGTTGGCAACGAACCGTGCAGTTGACTCAACAAATATGGTCTCGGTGGAGCACTGAATATTTGAGTCAACTCCAAGGTCGCTCAAAATGGTGCAAGTCAAAGGGTCCACTTCTTAAACCAGAAGCTTTGGTCTTAATAAAGGAAGATAATCTACCACCTTTGCAGTGGGCGATTGGTCGAGTCATAGAAGTATATCCTGGAAGGGACGGGGTGATTCGTGTAGCATTGGTCCGATCAAAAAAGGGAGAATTCAAACGAGCTGCCCGTTTGTTATGTCCATTACCAATCCAAGACGAAAATTGAATTTATATTGTCTATTATTATTATTTAATGTAATATTGTATGAATTATTTTTGTATGAATTATATTTTTTTTTGTAAATTCATATCCACTATAAAATTTTACGCCAGCGTAAAATGCTGGGCGATATGTTCGATATCATATATATTTATATATTAATTATAACAATACGACTGAGATAACGATAATTACGGGTCGGCTTGGCCGCACCGGACATCATTACGTCAGTCGACTGTTGCCATCTCTATGGAACTTGTGTCTTTCAACTATAAATATGTTATAATGTTATGTGTTCAGAATTTAATTTAAAATAAAAATAAATAAAATTTAATGTAACTAAAAAAGGCGTACTAAGTGTAAGAATTAGTAAGAAACTAGTATTCCCGCTAAGTAGCCGCCGCAACAAATACAAATAATCGTGTTTTACCTACGCGAAAAGAGACGACTTCGAATATAGTATCCGACGAATTTAGTATGATAATTGTAGTTATGCTCGGTGTGTTTCGATAAATCCGCGAGAGTAACTCGGCGGGGTTAGGTATAGGCAACACAATATGACGCAAACAAAAAAGGGAAACCAACGTTGAAATCGAACGTCTTCGACACGATTGCTGTTGCAGTATAATAATAATAATATTTTGCGTCCTCGGCGACGCCAGCAGATCGGCTGTTTTCATTCGATGGGACGATACGATCGCGGACATCGTCGCATAATCTGGTGTCGAACACGAATAACGGCGAAGTATATTATTTCGTATAATATAGTTTCGACACTAACAACGTTACAACTACAGCGTTTGCCTAAACGGGAAGTTATTGAATTAAATGCACCGATTAAAAGTTTTAAACACTTGGCGCACACTCCCGGGTGCAGACTGGAATAAAGTACCTGCTAGTTACAATAAATATAAATCCAGATTCCACAGACCTTGAGTATGTTAAGTCTAACGTCACAATATT
>NW_021770284.1:0-1624 GCF_005508785.2 Acyrthosiphon pisum | reverse complement strand
GGAAGTAAAGTTTATAATGATATGCTAGCTGTTTGATGTTACTTATGTAGGTAGATTTATGGAGTGTATTACAATATATTATTATTAATGTATACTATAGGTAGGTTTAATCATGAGCATAAAATCAAATTAATAAATTGACAATTGATAAATAACAATATTTAATTGACATCCACAGCCATGTATAATATCTACATATTGTGCTTTAATAATATGCTTTAGTGAGCAACGCACCTAAATCGTTAGACATAGGCTCGATTATGTGGTATATAAATTATTAAAATACTATGTAATAGGTACTTGATTTATTACAGATTTTAGGTGAGTTCTTTATATAAATTTAGTGTAGCATACTGCAAATACTGCTACATATTCTAAATAATATAATAGGTATTAATAAGAACTTTATGTATTTAATTAAAGTCTGAAAACTAAATTGCATAATGATATGACCATATACTATTTGACATAACTTATGTAGGTAGGTTTGGGTATTATATGAAATTAACTATTTATTAAATAATAAATTAACACTTGATTATTATCTTACATGGGCTGGTGGATTATATGGGATGGTTCTTTTACACTTGAATAGACAATAGTAATATAACTAACCTACTTAATATAGTTATACCTAAATAATATATTACAGTTGGTTGAGGGATTCAAATTTAATAAATAAAAATGTTATGGAGAATATTATATTACTGTTTTTAGGTGAGTCACATTTGGTTAGGTTAAAATACTGCTACATATTCTAAAGACTGGCAATTAAATTGTATAATGATATGACTGTATACTATTTGATATATAGGTTTAATTATGAGAGTATTATATGAAATAAAATATTTAATAAATAATAAATTTGATACATTTTATTATTGTACATGGGTTGAATATGGAATGGTTCTTTTATACTTGAATATATCTAAGCTACACGTATACATTGTTAGGTGAGGTAATGTATAGGTAATGTTGGTAAATATACATTTGATGGAGGATTCAAATACTGCCGCAGATACCATATAATACAATATTAATAAACTAATATTACATATACTACATAATATATATCAGTAAAGTCTGGTAGTTAAAGTGTATAATGATATGATGTTTGATGTTACTTATGTAGGTAGATTTATGGAGTGTATTACAATATATTATTATTAATATATACTATAGGTAGGTTTAATCATGAACAATAAATTGACAATTGATAAATAATAATATTTAATTGACATCCACGGCTATTGCTTTAATAATATGCTTTATTGAGCAATGCTTCTAAATTGTTAGACATAGGCTCGATTGTGTGGTTAACAATTAAATATTTCACATACCATGTAGTAGGTACTTGATATATATTTCAGTTTTTATGTGAGTTATTTATATAAATTTAGTGTAGCATACAAATACTGCTACAGATTCTAAACAGTACAATATTAATAAACAATATAGAACTTTATGTATTGTGTATTTATGTATTATGTTATGCCAGTTACATACATACCAATATACATACTATAACTATATAATACATAATGACTAATATTGTTTTTTTACTATGCACATACACATCAAGTTGCGTTTTGCACACCGTACAAGCCGCCACCTATGTTTCCCT
>NW_021770283.1:3340-3838 GCF_005508785.2 Acyrthosiphon pisum | reverse complement strand
GATACATGAAATTTTCAATGGTTGTTAACATTTCCATTTTCTATACACGATAAAATTTTCAAATTATTTTGATTTATTTTGAACTGTTTAGAGACATTTTCATTTTCCATTTTTTTTAGTTTTTCTTCTAAAAATATCAATACAATTTTATTTGTTGATTAGAAAAGCTTGAAAATTTAATAAAAGGTTCCTAGTATATTGTTTCAAAAGCAGATGAAAAATATTAAAAATCCTAAGTCACAGTTTTTTTTTTTATAAGCATTTAAAGTTCAAAAATTGACAAAGTATGGAAAAATTACGAAAATTAGCAAATTATTTTGAGTTAAGAATTCGTAAAAAGTTTTCTTTTTAAATCTAAGATTTTAAAATGTAATACAAGATTCCTTATAAGATTATCTACCTTTATCAAACAAAAAAAAATCTATAAGAAAGTCAAATTAAATTTTTATGATCGTTTGAAATTCAAATTTTTACAACATTGGATATTCACTCGATTTC
>NW_021770283.1:1065-1875 GCF_005508785.2 Acyrthosiphon pisum | reverse complement strand
AAAACGAATAACTGCAGATACATGAAAATTTTACTGAATGTTTATATTAGCATTTCCTATACACCATAAAATTTTGAAAATAATTTGATTCTTTTTGAGCTGTGTACAGACATGGTCAGTTTTCAATTTTTTTAGTTTTTTATTCTATAAATATCAATAAAGTTTTATCTGCTGGGCCAAAAAGTGTATAAATTTAATACAAAGCTCCTGATATATTGTTACAATATCAGTTGAAAAATATTAAAAAAACATAGGCACAATTTTTTTTTATAAGCATTTAAATATCAAATTTTGACAAAATTTATCAAATTTTAATTTTAAAAATTATTTTGTAGTTAAAAATTTATAAAATGTTCAATTTTTGTATCTAAGAATTAAAAATTTAAAACAAGATTCCACATAAGTAATTAATTCTGTTACCAAAAAATTTTAAAAATACATTTACACAGTTTATTTTTATAGTCATTTTAAGTACAAATTTGGACGAAATTACATATTAAAAACCTAGGATAACTATTTTAGTTATTTTGTTGTGATTGTATAATATTATTCGTGGGTACTTGAAACTTCTAAAGTATACTATTATATAACTATGATTTTACCACGGTTTTTTGTTGATGTATAACGCGTTATAACTTATAAGTACCTAATAGATATTATGATATGATTAATTTGGAATTTATTATAGGTACCTATTATAGGTCAATTTTTTTTTAATACCATAGATAAGTATATATTATATGTCTAATACATAGACTGATATACCGTCTCCGCTCAGAATCGTTTTTCTTATACAGTGATATTATATCA
>NW_021770283.1:375-1015 GCF_005508785.2 Acyrthosiphon pisum | reverse complement strand
CGTAATGTTTCAAAGACAGATTTTGCATCCGCAAGAGTTATTTTTAACGGGCGTGTTCGATCTGAAGGTTTTCCTAAACGGTTGAAATTTATAGGACTATAGTCTACCTTCATTTCTTTGAATATAAGTTTCAAACTGTCACCATCGGATATAGGATTTTGTGTGTTATTTAAATTTTCTGGTAAGTTATACAAGATTATATTTTGAGCTCTTGATTGTCTATCAGTTAATTCATTTAATATATTTAATTCATCAAATTGAGTGGTTAAAGTAGTTTTTTCGATTTCTATTAATTTGTTCTCAAGTTCAGAAATTTTAGTTTTTAAAAATGAATTTTCAGTAGCTAGTTTATTTATTTCACTAGATATGTCATCAAATTGTTTATTAAAACTTTTTAAAGTTTTATTTTGTTCATTCATTGAAGTGATCATTTTATTTTGTGTAGACTTTACCTCATTTAAAGATTTTAATATAGAATCTAATTGATCTTGCATTGTTAAAGACATAAAATAATGATAAAAAAGATAATTTATAAAATAGTAGGCACAATACGATATCACTGATAGGTAATAATATAAATTATGCACTGCACAACATAGTCGTATGACTGCACAACACAAACTGCCAATTTAAGCCAACA
>NW_021770283.1:0-275 GCF_005508785.2 Acyrthosiphon pisum | reverse complement strand
ACTCAAAATTTGGAGCTGCTGGACATGCATTTTGATATATTGTGTAACGCATTATATAAGAGTATCATCTATATGTAAGACTGATACATCACACAGGTACGTCGTACTCTTAAGGAGAGTTATCTGAAATAAATTTATCTCGTTGCATTGCTATTTATAAGATATTAAGATGATTCGAGTGATTCTCAACCATTTATGAGGTTTTAAAGTAGGCAGGCTAAGCAAGTTTATTTAATTTTAGAATAAAGTTCTTTATGAAGTGAGCTTCATTAGTA
>NW_021770282.1:2993-4106 GCF_005508785.2 Acyrthosiphon pisum | reverse complement strand
CCATTTTTCTTAATATTTCTTTGGTTTTTCTTGGCGCTTTTGAAAATAACTGGGAATTTTAAATTTTGACCTCCCCAATGCACCAACGATATTCACTTTCCAATCGAACAAGATACTGAAGTTGAAAATCGAAGCATTATTTCGACTACTTATCGTGTACACAGACACAAAAAAAAAAAATAATAAAAAAAAAGACACACATCATTGTAAAATCAATACATTCATCGTTCCACTCAGAATCTAAAACTAATTTGTGGTTAAATTTTATAAAATGTTCAAAGGATTAAAAAATTACAACAATGTTCCATGTAAACAAACGTGATGAGAGTTGGGGCAGCTGGCGCTGTAGACCTGGGGTCAATAAAGTTATTTTGTTGTAATTTTATAATATTTTTCATCAAATTACAGGGAACGGTCTTAATAATATTTAATAACAATATAAAATATCCACAATGCCAAACCGTCACCGTTCAGATTAATTTTTTGTATACAATGAGATTTTATCATTGAATTCAAATATAATACTATCCATTATACAGTTACTTGTAACATACTGTACAGCAGAGCGACATCCAATTGACCACCTTTTTTTATCCGAAATAAAAAGGTTTTCTACAACCCGCATAGAAAATCCATTTAATTATTTTATTTCAAATGATTGTAGGTATAAAATAATTTGTAAATTCATTGTGCGTAAGTTCACAGTACACATTTTACACACTACCACTTGTGTATATATTTATATTTATATATATAAAGGGTGTACAGATAGAACTGACTTTTGGAATAACTTTTGCTCTAATCAATATTTTAAAACTTTTTTTTATATTTATAATTTATAGTCACTTGCGCAATACTTGTAATAAAAAAAATTATTTTTATTTTAGATTCTGAGTGGAACGATGAATGTATTGATTTTACAATGATGTGTGTTTTTTTATTTTTTTTTTTATTTTTTTATTTTTTTATTTTTTTATTTTTTTATTTTTTTTGTGTCTGTGTACACGATAAGTAGTCGAAATAATGCTACGATTTTCAACTTCAGTATCTTGTTCGATCAGAAAGTGAATATCGTTGGTGCAATGGGGAGGTCAAAATTTAAATTTCCCAGTG
>NW_021770282.1:1610-2943 GCF_005508785.2 Acyrthosiphon pisum | reverse complement strand
GCACAACAATATAATCCTTTATATTTTCCATTCTAAAATATATGCATAAGTTTAAGTTAAACTGTTGTTCATTAATTATTATAACATTATTAAAAAATCTTACTTAACAAATTGTATGAAGTAATGTACAAACATAAAAATTTGCCTGTGACAAATCATTTATATTGGTAATAGGGAAATAGGAAGCCTTAAATTGAACGTCTCGAATAGAAAATAACAAAAAATTACTAGACAATTGACTACACTCAAAAACCCCAACTGATTTAGAAGAACATGGCTCATTATAAGAAGGTAACACTGATTTAAACATGTTGCAAAATAAAAAGATTTCTCCATTAATTTTGCAAATATTTTTTACTATACCAATAGTGTCTGAAGAAATTATGATGCAATCATCCTTTTTAGTACTCCTACGATTAATTTTGGACACCCGTATTGTAAAATTGGACTTAATCAAAGTTGAATATTGAACAACTGAACTACTTTCTAAGTCATTTGGCAATGGACCATTGAAATGATGACCATCTAAAAATGGATATTGTTTAGATGGTGCATATGGTAATACATTACATTCATGCTCTTCTTGAATACGGTTATATAATTGTACTAACGGAGCAGGTCCCGGTTGTACAATTTGTTTTACATGTTGCAAATAATTTTCAAAAGGAAATCAAGAAAAACTGTCTACAACTCCATATTTTTTACGATCATGTGGTAAGTGAATAATTGAATGTACATTATAAGATACATTTCCTCGGCCGTAAACATGACAAAATGTTCTTAGAAAATGTTTAGACAGTATAACTGCATATTCATGTTGAGCATAGACTGTTTTTTTGCAACTCAATAATCGCATTAAAATATTGAAGATCATAAAATTGTTATAAACTTCACATTTAACAATGTTTTTAAACAGAAAAGGTCCAGTATACATCATTATCTGACGGAATTCAGTGGCTTTATAAGTATGGAATTCATTTAAATTTTGAGGAACGCGAGCAAAATATTTACATAACCACTCTTTAACAATATCCATACGATCATTAACTTTTTCAATTTGATCTCTAGATAACCGAGTAGAACCATAAGAGTTGGGAACAGTAGAGCCTCTAACCATAAAATGTAAAATTTTTTTCATTATTCCAAGACAACATAAGTAGTATGTATTTGTATGTTCACAGCCAGCTTTTCCACGGTAATTTTTTTTTTCAAGGGGGAATGTCCTCCTTGGAGACTTTTATTATACCGTGTAACACATTTCACACTGATTGTCTACCAAATTCTACCTCGTAAAAATATTTACAGTATTTCATTTCTACTCATGTTGGTTACA
>NW_021770282.1:0-406 GCF_005508785.2 Acyrthosiphon pisum | reverse complement strand
GCTTAGACAAATTCAGAATCTGGTAGATTTATATATTGTAGAGAAGCAGAAACGTTTGCCCAGTTACAAGGCTACATTTAACACAGTTTATGATCTTATTAAAAATGATGTTCGTGGTCTTCCCATAACTTGTCAAAGGAATGAATTTACAAACCAATATATTCAAAATTATGACTTTAGCTATTATTCGCATCTACAAAACGATGACACATCATTTTTACATGAAATATTACAATTCCATTTTAACGCAATGTCTGATATGATTTTACAAGATCCACGGACTAAGATATAATGGACTGGAAATGACATGGTCGGCGGGGGTCGGGGGACGGCCACCAAAAGATGTCACTGATAACAGACTGTGTTCTTGAAGTTTTCAGCGCTACCGGTGGTTTAAATACAATTT
>NW_021770281.1:0-9124 GCF_005508785.2 Acyrthosiphon pisum | reverse complement strand
GATCCAATGAAACTAAAAGCAAATGTCTGGCACGCTAAACATTCTAAAAAACCAAAAAACACCCTAGGAAAATTCAACAGTGTTGCTTAATAATTATAATAATTTTAATTTTGATTTTTTGTGAAATTTATAGTATTTTAATATTTTGTATCTTATTAAAAAAATAAATTATCTACTTGTTTATACAAAATATAAAAATCGTGTTTTTATTTTTTATCATCAATTATAATTTAAGAAAATATACTACATTATTTTTATGAATATAATAAATAATATATTTTAATATGTAATATTTATGAAGTATCGATAATATTGATAATACAGGTATCGATAATACTGATATCGATAATACTGATATCGATGTTGAGGTATCGATTGTACTTCATGTTTCCAACCACGCGGAGCGCTAAACGCAGTCACCATACTTTTGCATTGAGTTGGTTATCTATAAAGGTATACTTGTCTATGCTAACCAGTAACCGCCACAGCGTAGCGGTCGCTGTCGAAAATCGAATTAAGTTCAATGGTATACTTGTCTTATGTTCAATATATTTTATCATTCACCGCAACGACATTTTGGCCGTTTAGTGTTTTAAACTTTAACTTTTCAGTATTCGAGTTTTGACAATTTCGTTCTTGGTCTATGCGTTATTATTTTCTATAAATTTGAGTGTTCGATATACAATTACGTACTTTTTTTTTAATAATGGCTAAAAATCAGTACCAGTGTTCAGTGCAGGGATGTAAAGAAAAGTGTAAGTTATTTTATTTATCATTTTATTTCCTTTCTATTATTGTAATGTAGGTATACATATTATGTAATTATGCGTGTTATGTAATTGTCGTAAATACATTATAGATATTATGACACACCGGTTTCCAAATCCTCGATTACATAAAGCTCGGCTATTAGATTGGATAAGACTAGTTGGATTATCAAATATGAATCCAGAAATTGTGTACAACAAAAAAAGAATTTGTCACTCTCATTTTTCAGATGACTGTTTTAGTCCTGGTACAAAGAGGCTTAATGCTAATGCTTATCCTACCTTATTTATGCCTGGTAAGTTATTTATCTTGGTAATTGACTTTGGGTAAATGGTAAATCAATTTATAAAATAAATTGAGTAAACTTATTTAACAGTAAAAGTTCAGATTTCATTAATTATTTGGTACTTATTACTAATATTAAACAAGATAACAAATACCTTAATAGTAAATAATATTACTAACACACTTTTGATATACTATTTATTATGTATGTTTTATTATAGTGTCTAGTAGTGAGGTTACATATTTTATACATGATGTTCCATCTGAGCACCAGACATTACAACAACACAGCACACCGACTAACCAACATTTCAATTTGGAAACCTCCTGTAATGGTGTTGATAATGTTTCAAGTATTAAAGATGATCCTCCATCGCTTTGTAGTTCAGGTAATACTACATCATTTTAAATTATATGTCATATGATATAGTCAGTGGCGTGGCAAACTGAAAATTTTCCAAAGGCAAGTTACAAATATCCCAAGTATTAATACAGAATAATGTATTAATATAATATAACTAATTATATTTCAGATCAGTATTGACTACCTATTGAGTATATCATATTACATTTTCTAGGGGACCCGGCCGTTACCACCAACCCCTATATTTAAGAAAAATCTCAGCTATTGCCTCTGAAATTACTGTTCACCACACAACTGGATATAGCATTATGATAACATTGAGTGTTTTTTGGTTTTTTAGATAATCTTGATGTATCTGGAGTTGAAATTTTGAATTTAGAAAATACTGATACAGAAACTACAATAATTATGAATAATGTCATGAGTAAGTTATTTGTTTCGAGTTGTATGCAAGTATTATTGTAATTTAATTATTTATTTATTTTATTATACTATTATTTATTTCACCAATATTGCTATTCACTGCCTTGGCATGTGATGCTTTAATGCTTTGATTATTTTTTTTGCTTATAAAATAGGTTCTAGTAGTATAGCTGGAAGCTCAAAAATTAGTAAAGCTGCTCAAAAAAATGCAAATAATCAATCTGGTATTTTTGCTTATTCGTTTAGTATAATATTTAGGGCACAAAATTTAATAGTGTACCAATTTTTACATTATTATAAAACTTTCTTGCCTTAATAATAAGTAATAATATTACATCTATAAACTTTAACTAATGTAATCTATTTTAACTTTAGGTCTGTTAAAAAAAGTAGGATTTAGTCGTTGCAAACAACTAACGCCTAATTGCAGAAAATTTTATGGTATTACCAACAAATTAATAAAGCAACTTAAAAAACAAGGAGCCAAAAAACAATTATTTAAGCAGAAATTAAAGGCAGCAGAGCGTATGTCTGAAAAGTATCTTAATGATAACTTTTCGGAGAAAATGACAGCCGCCGCTTCGTTATTTACTAAATTGCAATTAAGAGAAACCAAAAAAAAAAATAAAGGTCGAAGATTCACTTTAGACGAAAAAATAATGAGTTTATCTTTGTATAAGCGGAGCCCAAAATGCTATCGTATGTTGTCCATCATGTTTACTCTGCCGAGCCCTAAAACATTACAAAATGTTTTAAGCAGTGTGTCGATAACTACTGGAGTCAGTCCAATAGTTATGAAAGTGCTTAAAGAAAAATCTGAAAAGTTGAAACCACTTGAAAGGTAACCAAAATTACATTTAAATCAACATTTAAATAATAAAATAATTAAACTGTACATTCATATAGATTTTGTTCATTGATGTTCGATGAAGTGTGTCTAAGCAGTGGTTTACATTACAACAAAGCGACAGATCAAATTGATGGGTTTGTTGACAGTGCATCTAACAGAAATCAAGAGTATGCTGATCATGCACTGGTGTTTATGATCCGTGGCATAAAAAAAAAATTTAAGCAACCAGTAGCATATACTTTTTGTCAAGGTGCTACAAAACATGAAAAATTGGCATGTTTATTGAAAGAAGTAAGAATAAAATTAATTATGAAATTCGATACATAAATGTGGGATTATCTGTATTGGTATAATATCTCTTATCATAAGTTGTTAGTCAGTGTGAAATGAACCGTGATTGTGATTGTACAGAGTAAGTTAAGTTAGAGTTATAATACACAATTATTTTACGTGACATTATTGTGTTAATGCTTTTGTTTAATCAACCTCAACCCACGTGAAGTTAATACAACATTGTATTAACTTCTACATAAATATAAAGATATATTTCTGTTTTTAGGTTGTAAGAGAAGTCCACAAGACCGGCTTACAAATAGTAGTGACAATTTCTGACCAAGGACGTTCTAATGAAAGTGCTATAAAACTTCTAATTAATGAGACAAAAGGATTTTTTATCAAGCGCAATGAAAAATATACAGATGATATTTATGAAATACAAGTGGATGAACAAAAAACTATCCAGATTGTTCATATTTTTGATGTCCCACATTTGATAAAATGCATCAGAAATAACCTTTTAACAAAAGATTTAATTTTTTCAATGAATGGGGAGAAAGGTTGTGCAAAGTGGTCGCACATACAAGATCTGTACAATATTGACAGTGCAATACCGGATTGTAAAATGTTACCCCGAATTACCGATCAACATGTAGTGCCAGAAAAAATTTCGAAAATGAAGGTGAAATGTGCGACTCAAATTTTTTCACAGCGTGTGTCATCCACTATGATGTTTTTGTCATGTAAGTAATTATTCTGTCTAGTTTGTAGTTATAACATTCTTATTTGTAAAATAAGTGTATTACTATATTATTTTAATAAACTAACAGCTAAAAATTTAATTGATCCAAGTGCTAATGACACAGCAAAAATATGTTTGTTCTTCGATAAGCTATTCGATTCCTTAAATGGTAGTTTTGATGGAGTAATAGATGGGAAAATTTATCGAACTTCAATAAAAAAGAACTCTCCTCATCATGCACTTTGGGCGGAAAGTCTTCAAGTTCTTTCCACAATGAAATTTGTTAATAAAAATGGAAAAACATGTGTTGTACCAACCATAGAGAATTGGATGAAAACAATACGAGGTTAGTATTATCTATATAATAATTTTTATTTTTATTTTTATTTTTGAACAAAACATAATATTTACAATCTGTATTTACATGTTATACAATAAGTAAATGTGATGGAGATTGATTTACAGGAGGGGGAAGTTGCCCATTGGCGAAACCCCGTGGGAAGCGATTTAAGGAGAGAGTAGGTCCTCCTTACACCAGGTCCTTCTCAGACGCCTGGGTTCAAATTTCATCTCACTAAAGAAAACCTCAATTGAAAATACGAATATATGTTTTTACAAGGGTTTTAATAATCAAATAGATACCTTTAAAAACATATATTTGTTTTTTATATTGAGAAATTAATAACATAGAAAATAATAAAAATCAAATACAATTATTTTTATACAATATTTTGTATTTTATTTTATTTTATAATTTTTATTTTTATTTTTTATTTTTTATTTTTTATTTTTTTTTTTATTTTATATTTTTTTATTGTGATATTTATATTTTATATAAACAATTTAACCAATGTAGTATTGTTTTTGTTAAAGTAATATTTATGATGTAATAATTTACTAAATAACTGACATTTTTAGAATAGATTTATTGTTTAATGTAACCTTAGTATTTTAACATAATATGTTTAATGTAACACAATTGTATTGTACGATGGCTTTACTTACTTTAGTAAAATTATGTTTCCATGCAATGTCAGTCTGCCTCATGATTGGGCCCCTGACCCAATATTATAACTAATATTATTTAAAAAAATAGGTGGTTAAGTGGGTGTCGCTCTGCTGTACAGTAGGTTACAAGTAAGTCACTGTAATGATAATTTTAAATTTGAACATGCGTTTTTTTTCAGCTGTGATATCCAAGAATGAAATTATTGAAAAAATATGATATTTTTGTATTTATATTATTCATTATGACACTAACAATAATTGGAATGTTCAAAATCGCCTATTATTCCCTAGTAAACTGATCAATCATATTCCGTTTTCAAAATAAAAATAACAATATGATGCTTTTAAAAATATATTAATTGATATTATTAGGTTTGACCGCGTGTTGGAACAAACCTATTATTTTTTATTGTTTGATTTTAGGTTTTCAAAAATTGTTTAAAACATTGTACAATCATGGCATTCGGTCACTCTTACCACGACATGTAAATCAAGATTCTGTAGAATGTTTTTTTGGTGCAGCACGTAGTGTCAGCTCAAGTAATCCGTCATGCCACGCATTTGCATCAGCATATAAAACATTATTGTTGAACAATTTAATGTCATCTAATTCACCAGGCTCAAACTGTGAAGATATAGTTGAAGCAAGTCTAACATCTTATAGAAATTTAATTATTAAAGACCCTAATGACATGAATGTGGTACAAAATAATTGTAACATTACTGTCGATTTACCTGTAACCATTTTTAACGTGCCAATGGGTATTAATGTTTTACGGGAGAATGTTCATACCTATATAGCTGGATACATTTTAAAAAAACTAAACAAAAACTTATTTAAAAATTGTAAAATCTGTCTTAAAAATCTTTGTGCTAACAATGTGACAACAACGCATGATCTAATAACAGCTAGAGATTACACTATTAATAGACAGTCATTAAAATACCCGTGTCAGATATTCGCTTCTTTGATTCAACAAATAATTGAATATGTAACCGGGACAAATGTCTAAAATTTGTCATCATATAGATATTTTGAATGACACTAATTTTTAACATAAGGGAATAATTTTTAATTTTAAAAGACCTTTCCACTGTGCTCAAACCATAGTGGGTGAAAATTTTTTGTTTAAAAAATTTATAAATAGTATTGTTTTCTTTATGCTTAACCATTGGTGTACAGAAAATACATAGAATTTTAATAGGGAAGAAAAAAATTCACCACTTGGAATCTGATCCATGAAACTAAAAGCAAATGTCTGGCACGCTAAACATTCTAAAAAACCAAAAAACACCCTAGGAAAATTCAACAGTGTTGCTTAATAATTATAATAATTTTAATTTTGATTTTTTGTGAAATTTATAGCATTTTAATATTTTGTATCTTATTAAAAAAATAAATTATCTACTTGTTTATACAAAATATAAAAATCGTGTTTTTATTTTTTATCATCAATTATAATTTAAGAAAATATACTACATTATTTTTATGAATATAATAAATAATATATTTTAATATGTAATATTTATGAAGTATCGATAATATTGATAATACAGGTATCGATAATACTGATATCGATGTTGAGGTATCGATTGTACTTCATGTTTCCAACCACGCGGAGCGCTAAACGCAGTCACCATACTTTTGCATTGAGTTGGTTATCTATAAAGGTATACTTGTCTATGTATCTCACCAAACGCTATCGTTTGACGTATTTTCGGGGCGGGATATATAATTGTTCACAAGGCGGAGTTACTCCACGCAACTGTCCACCGTGTCTCGCAATCCCACCCACCGTCGAGCAATAAACAAATATATTACTATTTGGCATTTGCTGTATAAATGTAGTTATTGGGATATGCCAAAAATATTTTGTGGCAACAGGAAACTAGTTATGTACCAATATTATAATATCCCATCTTCCCATTCGGTTAAGTACCTAATTACGCCGTGTCCTACGTGAATCCGGCGAGTGCGTCCGATGCGAACGAATTCGCATCGCACGCATCGGACGTTTTTCGAACGCCGCACTCCTGGCAAATGTGAGTCCGACATCGTAGTACACGGCGATGCGTTATTGCGATAACTTGCCTACTATAGTATTTAAACTTAAATATAAACTTTAATATAAACTTTTTAGCAATAGATATTTTTGTATTGATATTTAGGTACTATGAATTTAAGTCTACAAAAAAAAATATTATTAAGTGAATGTAGTCTACTTAAATACTTGATGTACAAAAAGTATAAAAAAAATAAACGATCAATGGCAAATAAATTTATTTACGATGATCGATTCACTTTTGGTGAATTTTATCATTTGTACCCTCAATTACGTAGTGACAATGCTTTGTTTCGAGCATATACAAGAATGACATCAGAAACTTTTGATTATATTTTAGAAATAATTACACCAGAATTTGACCTTCAAACCACAAATTTTCAAGAACCTATTTCAATAGAAGAAAGACTGCTTGTGACAATAAGGTAAGTTTTTACTTAATTATAGGTAAACTTAAGAAGAAAAATACAAATTAAAAGAAATCATAATATAATAAATATAATACATTTATAGAATTTACAAATAATTCTTTAACATAAAATAGAATAACAAAAAAAAAATAATAAAATGCTAAATAACCTTCTTCGGTTTTTAAAAACAGAATAACTTATTAATAAAACAATTAAGTTATAATATTAAATCAGATATAAAATTAAAAATATTATCTTTTTTATAATAATAATAGTTTTAAGTAGGTAATTTATGAAACTAAATAAACTAAAAATTTTAAAATATTCATAAGCAAGACGTTAGTACATAATAATAAAAGTAATTAGTTGAAACTTTAATTATAAAATGAAAAAATAATAAGAAATTGTTCAAACAACAAATAATAAAATTTATATTTATTATTTATTAATATATTCCTTAAATTTCTAAGTTTTATAAAGCATTGATTAAAAATTAAAATTGGGAACCGGTATAGCTTCGTATCTTTCGTTATTGATATCAGTTGGGTTGATTTGCTGTTGGATACGTGTATTTTGTTATTAAGGTTTCTTATAAGTAGTTCTTATCAGATATAAAAAAAAAATCAAAAATCGTAAGTCACAATTTTTTTTATAGGCGCTTGAAGTTCAAATTTTTACGAAAACTTTGATGAAAGAATACCAAATGCACACTCAACTGTCATTCTAGCCCTGCTAAGTCTATAGTTATAGTAAGATTTTGCATTATCTTGTGTCTGTTTTCGTGGAAATGGTCTCATTAAATAATTTCGTAGGGGAAAAGCTTCATCACCAATGAAAACGAATGGGGCTAACACGTTTGAGTTTGGCAATTTGGTTTCTTCTGGTAGTTTAAGAGAGCCATTATCAATCCGCTGATAAAATGTTGAATTGGACATAACACTACCATCACTGTCCTTGCCATACGCTCCAACATCAATCATTACAAATTTGTAGTTTGCATCAACAACTGCCATCAAAACAATCGAAAAAAATTGTTTATAGTTGTAGTACATGCTTCCAAACTTTTTGGGACATCTCAATCTAATATGTTTCCCATCAATACTCCCTACGCAATTTGGAAAATTCCACTTATCATAAAATTCTACGGCTATCTTTTTAAATTTATCAACAGTTGGAGTTGGCCAGTGGCGTATTTAGGAATTTCAGGATAGGGGCAACACATTTTTGCCGCCCCCCCCCCCTCAACAGTAAATGTATTTACTAATATACTGTATATAATAAATATAATAAATATATACTAATTTAAAATTGTAATGTTACATTCAACAAGGAAGGTATAATTAGACATTTAAACAACATTATTGTACCAGTTAAGAGTGAAAAAATATTATAAATAAAATAGTAAATATTTCAAAATACCTACATGTGTGACGACAAACGAATAATTTGTTAAATAAAAATAAAAATTTGCCGCCCCTCTAAATCTTTAAAAATTTGCCGCTCTGGGCAATGGGACCCATAGCCCCTACTTAAATACGCCCCTGGAGTTGGCATATGTTTGCATTTCAATGTATTCCAAATAGCTTTACAAATTTCCACGACAATATTTGAAACTGTTGTTTTGGATATTCTGAACGAAAAGGCAATTTGTCTGAACGCCAGTCCTGTCGCTAAAAACCTATTAAGAAACATAAACGTGAGCGTCAATATAAATATTTGGTAAGAGTTTCAAGTTTCTACGACTTATCCTTTTTAAATAATAACAAATATCTAAAATCATTTTTGGATAAATATCTTATGCAAATTTGTAAAAATTTAAATTTCAGATGTTCATAAAATTTTTTTCTAAAATTACGCTGGAGTTTTTTTTACAGTTACTTGAAAAAAAATCTATAGATAACGTTGTGAAAAAAAAAAATTAAACTCCATTTATGC
>NW_021770280.1:19016-20222 GCF_005508785.2 Acyrthosiphon pisum | reverse complement strand
GTAATTATACTCAACACAGTTAAAAATATTGTATTAATAAATACGATAACTTCACACACGTACATATTATTAATAAAACACAAAAAAAAAACACTTTATGAGGTGTTAAATGTTAATATATATTAAAAAATAACTTATAACGTCCACGAGTATTTCATTTTATAATAGCTAACATCGAATCTCAAAAATATATAAAATCGTTGTAATAAAATAATATCAGAAGCCACAGCAACGTCAGGTAAATAGAAGTAAATACAAAAAATGGATTAGCCAATCTCACACTTAATATTGTAAGCAGTTTAATTCGTTACCTAACACAAATAATTAGTCAAATAATCACGTTTTACTTTATATATTAATTAAACTTAAAACAAAGACCATTAGGTAGGTAGGAATATATATTTTAATATTTAATTACAATAAACTCAATAATCATACTTTATAAAAGTATTTTTCGGAACCTACCTTATGTACAAATACGAGTAGGTAGGTAAATCGTTACAATAATGTTTAAACAAATTCAATCATAAATTTCGTTCTCTGCCTGTCACCTAACGATGCGCAGGTATAGGGTTGTCCCCTAACTTTAAACTGGAAGTTGCGGGGCAGCGAATGATTTTCAAATTCTGAAAATGAGTTTGCAAATTATTGCAAACTATTTGCAAAATATTGGCACCGATCCGAGATGGATCAGATGATGTAGGGGGGGCTACGTGAAGTTAGCCCCCCAATTTTGAAACCACTCCCACAGCTAAAGTATTGACGTTTGCTAATTCTAAAAATATTTTTGCAAAGTATTTGCAAAATATTTGTGTAGGTTTGAAGTTGATCGGACAATTTTGGGGGACCGACTTCACTGACATAAACTTAATTGATATTTATAAAAAATAGAACTAAAAAAATTGAAAACTGACAATGTCTATAAAGAGCTCAAAAAGAGTCAAATTATTTTTAAAATTGTATGGTGTAATATAGAAAATGCTAATATAAACATTCAGTGAAATTTTCAAGTATCTTCAGACATTGTTTTTTAATTACAACAAAATAAGAAAATCGTTACATGAGAAATCGAGTGAATATTAAATGTTGTAAAAATATGAATTTCAAACGCTCATAAAAATTTAACTTGATTTTCTTGTAGACATTTTTTTATTGATAAAGGTAGACAAACTTATGAGAAATCTTCTATTACATTTTAAAATCTTA
>NW_021770280.1:14747-18916 GCF_005508785.2 Acyrthosiphon pisum | reverse complement strand
GATCTAAAAAGAAAATGTTTTATGAATTTCTAATTCAAAATAATTAGAAAATTTTCGTCATTTCTACGTATTTTGTCAATGTTTGAACTTTAAATGCTAATAAAAAAAAATTATAAAATTTTTTTTCATCTGGCTTTGAAACAATATAATAGGATCCTTCTATTAACTTTTAAAGCTTTTTTAACCAACAAATAAAATTTTATTGATATTTGTAGAAAAAAGGTTAGGTTATCTATAGGTATAGGTATAGGTATCTATAGGAATATATGATAATATTGTAAATATTTCTTTGGGTTAGGTCAAGCAGTTAAGCTATTTTATTCCAATTCTTAGTAAGAATTTGTAAAATATTATATTATTATGTAATATTAATTGTATATTGTGAAATATTATGATTTGATGAAATAAATAAATATTTTTAATTTTTAATTTAATTTTAATTAGGAGACAAAGTTGACTGTTGTATCGGTTGTAGATGGGTATATTGTAAGTTGTAACATTTGTACACACCAAAAAAGTGTTTTGCAAGAAAAAACTTAATACCTAATAGACAATATACTCATTGTAATTTATTAAGAAACATAAAAATTAAAAATTAAAATAATAATATTACAAATTAATAAATCAATTTTTAATTACGTTTGATTGACGCGTTTGTTACCAATTTAAATCTGTAAAAACTGTTTATATTAAACGTATTAAAAATTATATTAATCATTTTATATAATATTATAAAGTTACATCTGTAGTTGTTTTTCTTTTTATTTCAAAAAGTTTATTAGTGCAGACCAGTAACTGGTCTTCCAAGTGTTTGGAGCTAATATTTATTCTGTATGCAGACAGCACAAATTTTAATCCTGAGAAAAATCTTTCAACACCGACCTGGTTAATATATTTCAGTATGGTTTATATAAACCCAGTGATTACTGAATGTGCAACTTTAAATTATTTATAATAACTATTTTGTTATAATTAATGCAATATGCATCCTATAAAAGGTGGGCAAGTTAATGAAAATAATTAACTCAAGTTAAGTTAAGTTAAGAGGACACAAGATCAATAAGCTAAAAGTTAACAGTGAATAAATAATAAATAAAGTGAAAAATACGAGGTGCAGACGTTGAAATTCCAAAGGGGATATCATTTTTAATTACCACCGGGTCAATACATTTTAGTATGGTATTCATAAGCCTAGAGAATACTGATTGTGCTTGTGCGACTTTGAATTATTTTTAAACAATAAATATTTTGTTATAAATGTAATACGCATACTATAATACTATATCATTTCTTCTTTTTGCACTATCTATAGTATTTCTAGTTTCTACCTTAAGAATTTTTGAGGGAATAACATATCAATCCATCTAAGTATAATAATGTATTTAAAAACTTTAATATCTATTTAAATTTACAATATTTTTTTATATATATTATTTATAAGTCATAAATAATAAAATACAAAAGTGATAACGTCAAACCTTC
Source organism: Acyrthosiphon pisum (assembly GCF_005508785.2). Lineage (NCBI taxonomy): Eukaryota > Metazoa > Arthropoda > Insecta > Hemiptera > Aphididae > Acyrthosiphon > Acyrthosiphon pisum. The sequence continues at coordinate 17,434 of NW_021770280.1, read as the reverse complement.
CAAATTATTATCCACTATAATTTTCGTAATAAATTATTCTACTCTAAGATAACTCAACGATCATAAAAAACAATTTTATGTGAATGCGTTTTATCTCTGTTGCGCAAAGGTCTTGAAGAGAATACAAAATTTCACTGACATGGTGACATCTTATTAACTAATAAATTATGACATTATATTTATCAGAAAATTAAGTTAATTAACTAACCTAAGTGATACCAGTAAGTTTATTAGTTTTTACAAAAATAAATGTTTAACTAATTATTAATTAATTCTCAATTTTGGTGATAATAATTAGAATTATATCAGTCTGCAACTTGTCAATTAATTTTTAAAGGACAGAATTTCGACAAGAATTACAATTATAATCAAATATTACAGTTTACTTAAATCCATAAACGATTTCACCGCACACTGAACAGTTGAATAAAAATAGTTGGAAAAATGTGTAGACAATTATTTAATGGATTTACATTTTTTAATTACAACAATAATATTATATTACTTGCAATAATTAAAAGTAGTAATTTTAAACATAAGCATTTGTATGTTATTGAACTTTATATCAAATAAATATGTAATGACACTAATGACTAGTGCAGTTATTCGTAATATTAATTATAAGTCATTTTAATACTAATGAAATATAAAATGTCATCACATGAATTACATATTTACATCTGATATTAATATGTACATTACATTGTTACCTCACACTGAGATTTATTACTCTTTAAGTCAAAGAAAAATATGTTATGTACTAAAAAAATAATCATTAACTGTATCTATATTTAACACAAAATACTTTTTCTGGCTTTTTTTAAAAACATAGCTTCAAGCATTATTGTCCATGAACTGTACATCTGACATGAGGTAAATTGTTTCAGTCAGAGGTTTTGATTGAGGTGACAGTAGAGTTAACATTTGTGGTGAAGTTTCAACATTTGTTCTAGAAAAAAAAAACGTATTAAAATGGTTGTACATCAAAATGTTTTCATGTTATATTGAATGATTCCAAACAATACCTACACACAGACAAAACCAGCAACACTATTCTTAACAACGTCTTCTTCTACCATTGTACTGAAACTCAGAGCCAACACGTGTTGCATCATATGTGGCCCTGTAAAAATTGTCAAAATATTTTTAAAAATATAATCTTAATAGAAAAGTATTTTTATTAAATAATATTATATGCAACGCACTAAATGTTTTTTTTATATTAACCTGGAGTAACAGGTTCAAGTTTTGTCTCTAAATCAGTTTTTTTGCATATCTAATGGCATCAATGTATGTGGAATGGGTGGCGCTCCAATTCTCTCTAGTTTTCTACATTCCAATCTAAAAATAACTCTTTTAAAGTACTTAGCTATAAAATAAATCAAATTCATAATAATACATAATAATTTAATAATTTTACTATACAATAAAATTATTTTTTAACTGGGTACATATTACATAATATGCATAGTTTTTTAATACACAGTCAAGAGAAGTTAAATAAAATTTTACAGCATGGCTATGATTAAACTAAATTAATTTTTGTTTTGATTAAAAACTTTAGAAAATCATAATTTTACTGTTGGCATAAAATTATTTTTATATTACTAATATTTATTTTTAGGAAAAAACCATTTATAATTTAAAAAACATTTTTTTGGACTAAAATTAATAATGACTATTTTATATTTTAATCTATAATAAACAAATAATAAATTAATAATTTTTAAACTGCAAGACAACAATAATAAATAAAAATACTAGAGCATATGATTTTTGCTAACATGGAACAATATAATCAAATAATCAATTATTATTTAGTTATGCAATATACCAAATGAGTCAGCATTATAATTTTAGTTGTTTATATTTATTTAGTCACACTAATGAGCTGTAAATTGTTTTTAAATAAAATATCAGACATCATTGAAATTATTAATATTCATTATACTTTACAGGAAATCAATAAACAGTAAATCACAGTAATTGATTTTTAAATTTATAAACCATAAAAATTGTGAATAAGTCACCTTACACGTGCTCTTCATAATACTTACCTATTAATTATTATTATTATCCTTATTATTATACAAAATATTAGAAGTAATACTGAACAAATTATTATAATTAAACCAAAACTCGATTAATTTCATACCTACCCAATGTTTTTTAAATATTCTTTCTAATTATATCGATGGCTACACGAAAAATGGGGCTTAACATTGTTCAAAGTATTCAGGATAAGTTAAATCATTTATTTTTACACATGAAGTATCATCTAAATCCTAAACTATGAAATTCAATATCACTTTAAATAATTATCAGAAAATAGTAAAATGTTCACCAATAGATAGAGCTCATCTCCAACTACCCAGTAATATATGATACATCACTTAGCCTCTTTAAACTTATTACTCCTTTCAACTACCTAATTATAAAATAAATCAAATTTATAATAATACAACCTAATTAAATTTTACTATATTCACTTTTGTTGATTTTGTTTGACAGAGCTAAATATTTATATACTCTATACCAGGACCAAGAATAATAGTTAATTTCTTCATTTTTTATAGTCTTCTGTATTAAAAAGGATACTCTTACTTATTAGGAAAGTTTAACTGCAATAACAAATAATAATACTCTTCTTGTGATTACCAAAAGTTAATACTGCATTTTTATTATTT
>NW_021770280.1:10522-14697 GCF_005508785.2 Acyrthosiphon pisum | reverse complement strand
GGAGTTGATCGGACAATGTTGGGGGACCGACTTACTGACATAAACTTAATTGATATTTATAAAAAATAGAACTAAAAAAATTGAAAACTGACAATGTCTATAAAGAGCTCAAAAAGAGTCAAATTATTTTTATAATTGTATGGTGTAATATAGAAAATGCTAATATAAACATTCAGTGAAATTTTCAAGTATCTTCAGACAATTGTTTTTTAATTACAACAAAATAAGAAAATCGTTACATGAGAAATCGAGTGAATATTAAATGTTGTAAAAATATGAATTTCAAACGCTCATAAAAATTTAACTTGATTTTCTTGTAGACATTTTTTTATTGATAAAGGTAGACAATCTTATGAGAAATCTTCTATTACCTTTTAAAATCTTAGATCTAAAAAGAAAATTTTTTATGAATTTCTAGTTCAAAATAATTAGAAAATTTTCGTCATTTCTACGTATTTTGTCAATGTTTGAACTTTAAATGATTATAAAAAAAAATTATAAAACTTTTTTTCATCTGGCTTTGAAACAATATAATAGGATCCTTCTATTAACTTTTAAAGCTTTTTTAACCAACAAATAAAATTTTATTGATATTTGTAGAAAAAAACTAAAAAAAATGGAAACTGAAAATGTCCGTTAACAGCTTAAAATAAGTCAAAATGTTTGGAAAATGTCATGGTGTATAGAAAATGCTATTATAAATTATAAACATTCCGTCAAAATTTCATGTACCTACCTACGGTCATTTGTTTTAGAATTGCACCAAAAACCAAATTCGATTTTCTCGAAAACAGATTTTGCGTAATAATTGCCGTTTTTCCTTAATTTTTCTTTTGTTTTCACGTCGCTTTTGAAAACTACTGTGAAATTTTTATTTTTACAGTAACTTTACAGTACTTTTACCTTCCCAAAGTACCAATTAGATTCACTTTCCTATCAGGAAAGATACTGTTGAAGAAAATCCAAGCACTTTAACTGTCCTGAAAGGTGATGACAGACACAAAAATAAAAAATAAATAAAAAACACACATCATTGTAAAACCAATACATTTATCGCTCCGCTTAGAATATAAAATTGATTATCTCCTGACAAGTTTCTGTTGTCTTATCATGCAACCATGTTCTCCTTATACATTTTTATTACGTACAAATTATAATAGATACAAAACACAATATTTTTTTAACTAGTGGTAATATCACATAATAAGACAACATTAAAAAAAGCGTGAACGTAAAATAGACTGGAACCTATTGGGTTTTTCGGTTCTGGTTCCGGTTTCGGTTGTTAAATTATTTAAGGGTACCGGTTTTCTAAAAAAATGTAATAGGTTCTAAAAAATACTGGTTATTTTCGGTTAATTCTGATTTCTGATAACTGAAGATTTTTAAAAAAAAATAGTATGAAATAATTTATTTATTCTTGAATCGTATTAATTTCATGAAAAAAGAAGGTACCTATTATAAATAATTAAAAAATAATTATAAAGATATAATATCAGCCTATAGGTATCTATAGGAATATATGATAATATTGTAAATATTTCTTTGGGTTAGGTCAAGCAGTTAAGCTATTTTATTCCAATTCTTAGTAAGAATTTGTAAAATATTATATTATTATGTAATATTAATTGTATATTGTGAAATATTATGATTTGATGAAATAAATAAATATTTTTAATTTTTAATTTAATTTTAATTAGGAGACAAAGTTGACTGTTGTATCGGTTGTAGGTGGGTATATTGTAAGTTGTAACATTAGTACACACCAAAAAAGTGTTTTGCAAGAAAAAACTTAATACCTAATAGACAATATACTCATTGTAATTTATTAAGAAACATAAAAATTAAAAAATTAAAATAATAATAAAAATAATAATATTACAAATTAATATAATCTATTTTTAATTACGTTTGATTGACGCGTTTGTTACCAATTTAAATCTGTAAAAACTGTTTATATTAAACGTATTAAAAATTATATTAATCATTTTATATATTATAAAGTTACATCTGTAGTTGTTTTTCTTTTTTTTTCAAAAAGTTTATTAGTGCAGACCAGTAACTGGTCTTCCAAGTGTTTGGAGCTAATATTTATTCTGTATGTAGACAGCACAAATTTTAATCCTGAGAAAAATCTTTCAACACCGACCGGGTTAATATATTTCTGTATGGTTTATATAAACCCAGTGATTACTGAATGTGCAACTTTAAATTATTTATAATAACTATTTTGTTATAATTAATGCAATATGCATCCTATAAAAGATGGGCAAGTTAATGAAAATAATTAACTCAAGTTAAGTTAAGTTAAGAGGACACAAGATCGATAAGCTAAAAGTTAACAGTGAATAAATAATAAATAAAGTGAAAAATAAGAGGTGTAGACGTTGAAATTCCAAAGGGGATATCATTTTTAATTACCACCGGGTCAATACATTTTAGTATGGTATTCATAAGCCTAGAGAATACTGATTGTGCTTGTGCGACTTTGAATTATTTTTAAACAATAAATATTTTGTTATAAATGTAATACGCATACTATAATACTATATCATTTCTTCTTTTTGCACTATCTATAGTATTTCTAGTTTCTACCTTAAGAATTTTTGAGGGAATAACATATCAATCCATCTAAGTATAATAATGTATTAAAAACTTTAATATCTATTTAAATTTACAATATTTTTTTATATCTAAGTCATAAATAATAAAATACAAAAGTAATAAGTCAAACCTTCCAAATTATTATCCACTATAATTTTCGTAATAAATTATTCTACTCTAAGATAACTCAACAATCATAAAAAACAATTTTATGTGAATGCGTTTTATCTCTGTTGCGCAAAGGTCTTGAAGAGAATACAAAATTTCACTGACATGGTGACATCTTATTAACTAATAAATTATGACATTATATTTATTAGAAAATTAAGTTAATTAACTAACCTAAGTGATACCAGTAAGTTTATTAGTTTTTACAAAAATAAATGTTTAACTAATTATTAATTAATTCTCAATTTTTGGTGATAATAATTAGAATTATATCAGTCTGCAACTTGTCAATTAATTTTTAAGGGACAGAATTTCGACATGAATTACAATTATAATTAAATATTACAGTTTACTTAAATCCATAAACGATTTCAACGCACACTTAACAGTTGAATAAAAATAGTTGGAAAAATGTGTAGACAATTATTTAATGGATTTACATTTTTTAATTACAACAATAATATTATATTACTTGCAATAATTAAAAGTAGTAATTTTAAACATAAGCATTTGTATGTTATTGAACTTTATATCAAATAAATATGTAATGACACTAATGACTAGTGCAGTTATTCGTAATATTAATTATAAGTCATTTTAATACTAATGAAATATAAAATGTCATCACATGAATTACATATTTACATCTGATATTAATATGTACATTACATTGTTACCTCACACTGAGATTTATTACTCTTTAAGTCAAAGAAAAATATGTTATGTACTAAAAAAATAATCATTAACTGTATCTATATTTAACACAAAATATTTTTTCTGGCTTTTTTTAAAAACATAGCTTCAAGCATTGTTGTCCATGAACTGTACATCTGACATGAGGTAAATTGTTTCAGTCAGAGGTTTTGATTGAGGTGACAGTAGAGTTAACATTTGTGGTGAAGTTTCAACATTTGTTCTAGAAAAAAAAACATATTAAAATGGTTGTACATCAAAATGTTGTTATGTTATATTGAATGATTCCAAACAATACTTACATACAGACAAAACCAGCAACACTATTCTTAACAACGTCTTCTTCTACCATTGTACTGAAACTCAGAGCCAACACGTGTTGTATCATATGTGGCCCTGTAAAAATTGTCAAAATATTTTTAAAAATATAATCTTAATAGAAAAGTATTTTTATTAAATAATATTATATGCAACGCACTAAAAGTTTTTTTTATATTAACCTGGAGTAACAGGTTCAAGTTTTGTCTCTAAATCAGTTTTTTGCATATCTAATAGCATCAATGTATGTGGAATGGGTGGCGCTCCAATTCTCTCTAGTTTTCTACTTTCCAATCTAAAAATAACTCCTTTAAAGTACTTAGCTATAAAATAAATCAAATTCATAATAGTACATAATAATTTAATAATTTTACTATACAATAAAATTATTT
>NW_021770280.1:2112-10472 GCF_005508785.2 Acyrthosiphon pisum | reverse complement strand
TTTTTTAGTTTAAATTAATAAAAATTATAGATAAATATCTTAAAAAAGGTGGGTAAGTGGATGTCGCTCTGCTATACAGTAAGTTACAAGTGGGTAATTATATAATGGATGGTATTAAATTTGAATTCAATGGTATAATATTATTGTATAAGAAAAACGATTCTGTGCGGTGACGGAATGTCAGTCTAGGTATAAGACACATTATTATAAAGGTACTTATAGCTATGGTATTAAAAAAAAAGTTAGAGGAAAAAAGGTACAAAAGTTGAACATTTTATAAATTTTTAACTACAAAATAATTATTTAAATTAAAATTTGATAAATTTTACCAAATTCCATCTTTAAATGCTTATAAAAAAAAATTGTGCCTATGTATTTTTAATATTTTTCAACTGCTATTGTAACAATATATCAGGAGCCTTGTATTAAATATTTACATTTTTTGGCCCAACAGATAAAATTTTATTGATATTTATAGGAAAAAAAAACTAAAAAAATTGAAAACTGACTATGTCTGTAAACAGTTCAAAAAGAGTTAAAATATTTTTAACATTTATGGTGTATAGAAAATGCTAATGTAAACATTCAGTGAAATTTTCAAGTATCTTCAGTCATTGTTTTTTAATTACAACAAAATAAGAAAATTGTTACATGACAATCCGGGTGAATAACATATGTGGTAAAAATATGAATTTCAAACGCTCATAAAAATTTGATTTGACTTTTTTGTAGACATTTTTTTTTTTTTGATAAAGGTAGACAATATTATGTGTAATATTGTAATACATTATCAAATCTTAGATTTAAAAAGAAAAATTTTTATGAATTTCTAACTCGAAATAATTTGCAAATTTTCGTAGTTTTTCCATATTTTGTCATTTTTTGAACTTTAAATGCTTATAAAAAAAAACTGTGACTAACGATTTTTAACATTTTTCATCTGCCTTTGAAACAATATACTAGGAGCCTTCTATTAAATTTTCAAGTATTTTTATTCAACAAATAAAGATTTATTGGCATTCATAGAAAAAAAAACTAATAAAATTGGAAACTAAAAATGTCCTTAAACAGTACAAAACAAATCAAAATATTATGAAAATTGTATTATGTATAGAAAATGGAAGTATAATCAACCAGTGAAAATTTCATGTATCTACGGTTATTAGTTTTAAAGTTACACCAAAAACCATAGTCGATTTTCTCGAAAACAGCTTTTGCGTAAAAATTCCCGTTTTTCCTTAATTTTTCTTTTGTTTTTCACGGCGCTTTTGAAAACTATTGGAAATTTCAAATTTTAACCTCCTGAATGCACTAGATTGACAGACACAAAAATTAAAAAAATTAAAAAAAAAATTAAAAATTAAAAAAACACATCATTGTAAAATCAATACATTCATCATTCCACTCAGAATCTAAAAACGGAAAATTTTACAGCAATACATATTTAAATAAAATAACTTTTGGTATTAAAAATATTTGTTAAATTGTATTAATTTAATTAATTTAGAATCACAAAATGATCCAACACCGCGTTCTAGATCTCGATCTCCAATTATGATGAACATTCCTCATCTTTTGGGAAATGTTAATGATAATTTGCAATCTAGAAGAGTTCCAGGTATGAGAGGCAATTTAATATATGCAGATCCACAAGATTACACCGATGTTCAAAATCATATGTATCTACCAATCAAAGGTTAATATAAATAAAATAATAAATGTACATAAAAAATTATAAATAAAAATATTATGGTTGTAGGCAGTTAGGGTGTTTAAGATATGAATGAGGTTGTGGATCGACTGCATCCATGTCATTTATTCTTGAGAATGAACCAATTGTTATATACCAACCACATAATCATGGGCCAGGTAATGATATTGAGATTGACCAATTTTTAGCAGCATGAAGACTCAGAGCTTCTAATGAGGGTATACCAGCAAGAGCAATTTATGAAGATGCCTCTAGAAAATAATTAAATATTACTACAAAATGTTATGTAATTGCAGTTATATTAAAATTTAATTACATTGTTTTCAGATATCCCAATGTAGCAATAGAGGTGTCAAGAGAACATGTCCTTAGAGCAATACACCATGTAGATTTAGACACAGCGTAGATTTAGTCCAGAAGTACCAAACACTTTGAGGGCTTTGGGAGAGACTATTATGTTTTTAAGATGACAAGGACGCCTCTTAAACGTATTAGATGACATTAACAATGCCCCATTCTGTCAAGGTAATCTTGAATACCTTGATTATAATGAAGTTGTGTTTGGTGGTTTAGTATTTGCTAATGTGGCATTTCTTAACAACTATGCACCCTATTTTCGCCAAGCTCAAGTTGTAGCAGTAGATGGGACATTTAGTGTTTTTCCTCGTTACCCAGCCGATATGGACCAGTTAGTCACTGTTCATGTGATATTAGACAACATTGTAAATATTATTATGTTTAGTAGCTGAATATTATTATAATAATATATATTATTAATTATATCATATTTCATACATTCATACTTATATTCTGTTCTTCTATTATATGCCATTTTAAACCGCAGAACAGAAAATGTATACATTCGGTTATGGCAATTCTTGAGAAGAGATTTGCCATTCAATATTTTTGATTGGGAAAATGTACAAATTATTACAGACTTTAAAACCGCAATGCGTAATGCAGTAAGGAGAGTTTTAATGCAGACTAATCGGTTGTTGGTTTTCTTTTTCCCAGGTCTGAATACTTTATCCTGTAAAATTACATTTCAAATTTAACTTCATGATTAAAATTATTTCTACTATTGTGTACTTTTATATTTTAAATATATTAATTTACTTGATTACAGAGTATTGTACGGTTTATCCACAATCATAACATGGTTCAATTTGTACGCAATAATCATAATATTGCTACTATTATTAGAATGGTAATTTCAATTTTTAACTAAAATCTGAAAACTAAAGTACATAAATATTTGTTCCCACAGGTTATAGCATCAGCTCATATGCCATCTGATATATGTTCAGACCTCAACAATAAGATAACAACAATATCTTGGCCGATGCATTACGGCTTGTACAAAATGGACGGTAGTACATTATGGCCTACCTTTGAAAAGTAGCATACTCATCAAATAACTATTTAAATGGGCAAATAGGCCCCATTCTGAATATTGAACTTGAAAATAAGTTCTGTTTTTACAGCTAACTAAAATTATATTTACCTTATTATCTAGATATCAACCAACAAGTAGATTCCATTATTTTGGAACCCCTACCACTGCTATCACCACTACTACCTCGTAGGATTAGAGGCTGTGGTTGTAGTAACATGCAAGTCGTTGGTCTAGTCCCAAATAGTAGGATTCCACGATGTAGAGGAAGACCAATTGGACGTATACATGCCCTCTGGCCCTCTGGCCTCTGCCTAGGAGTAAATAATCCAACAATAGGTAAATCTAAATATAAAAAAAAATTGTTAGGTAAGTATTTCATAATGAAGAAAGTATTTTAAATTAATTTATTACTAGAGGATGTGGAATATGTGGTTGACACAGTATATAATGATCACAGACAACCCGATTTAGATGAAAATCAAGTGTTATTAACAAATGGTAATTATATACAATATAATTAATATACAAAAAATAAAAAATTCTATTCTATTCAAAAGAAGTACCAGTTTTATTCATGGTAAATACTACACCGGTTCATGTTGCTGTTCCACCAATTGGAGGTACCTATAATAAATAATTTTGTTAGCTAAAACAACTTTTTCAATTATAATTATTATAGCAAAAATCTACTTTTTCTTTTTATTGTGTAAATGAAGACCTCGACAGATGTTTTGTTTTTTAGAAAATCATGATGAGGTTGGTGCGGAAAACATTTTTCTACCATGTGGCCATGAATGCTGCAGTGAAGGATGTGCATAACGGATACAGCGTTGTCCTGTTCCTTAAATTTAATAAATTTCACTTAAATACATAAACTTGTGTATGTTTTTTATTTAGGTTTGTCTTTTGTAAATGTGTATAAATCTTATTGCTATTGTAATCTTAGTCTCATTTTTAACTAAAAATAATTATTAAATTTTAAATTTGATATATATTGTCAAAATTCGAATTTTAAATGCTTATAAAAAAAATTTGTGCCTAGGTATTTTCAATGTTTTTCAACTGCTATTGTAACAATATATCATTCACCCTGCATTAAATTTTCACGTATTATATTACCCAACAAATTTAATTTCATTGACAATTATAGAAAATAAAAAAAAAAAATTGAAAACTGACAATGTCCGCAAACAGCTCAAAAAGAGTCAAATTATTTTCAAAATTTTATCGTATATAGAAAATTCTAATATAAACATTCAGTGAAATTTTCAAGTATCTACATTCATTCGTTTTTTAATTACAACAAAATAAGAAAATCGTTACATGAGAAATCGAGTGAATATCAAATGTTGTAAAAATATGAATTTCAAACGCTCATAAAAATTTAATTCGACGTGCTTGTAGACATTTTTTTTTTTTTGAAAAAGGTAGACAAACTTATGAGGAATCTTGTCTTACATTTTCAAATCTTAGATTTAAAAAGAAAATTTTTCATGAATTTCTAACTCAAAATAATTTGCAAATTTTCGTCATTTTTACGTAATTTGTCAATATTTGAACTTTAGATGCTTATAAAAAAAATTGTGACAATAGATTTTTAATTTTTTTCATGCCTTTGAAACAATAAAATACGAACCTTCTATTACATTTTCAAGCTTTTTTAACCAACAAATAAAATTTTATTGATATTTATAAAAAAAAAACTAAAAAAAATGGAAACTGAAAATGTCTGTAAACAGCTCAAAATAAATCAAAATATTTGAAAAATGTTATGGTGTATAGAAAATGCTAATATAAACATTCAGTCAAAATTGTATGGACCTACGGTTATTTGCTTTAGAGTTGCACCAGTTTTTGGTCGATTTTCTCGAAAACAGATTTTGGGTAAAAATTCCCGTTTTTCCTTAATTTTTATTTTGTTTTTCACGTCGCTTATGAAAACTACTGGGAAATTTTTACTTTTGACCCCCCAAAGTACCAACTACATTCACTTTCCTATCAGAAAAGATACTGTTGAAGAAAATCCAAGCACTTTTACTGTCCTAAAAGGTGATGACAAACACAAAAAAAAATTAAAAAAACACACATCATTGTAAAATCAATACATTCATCGTTCCACTCAGAATCTAAAATACTAATTTTAGTTGAATACAAAATTGAATAACTATAAATTGCTCATAGTTCAAAGGATTTTATTAGTACATATCGTCAAATACTATTTAACTAGGTCAGAACAGTACAACTATAGATTTTATAATTTAGAATATGAATGGTGCAAAACTTGATTATTATACAATTATTATGTTTTTTTTTTTTATGATTAATTTATTATAAATGTATTAATATTAACAAAAAGACATTTTTCACTGAAGATAAATTAATAAGTATAATTACCTATTGGCTTTATTTGGCTATTACTTACATGATTTTTTTTACCGCAATTGAGCAATTCCGTGTACCTATATAGGTACATTATGCATTATCATTCCAAATTACTTAAATTAAATTAAAACGACAGCACTCGGAAGTCATTACGAACAAAAATGTACATACTACATAATTATAATATATAATATTATTATTGTTATCATTTATTGTTATATTCTGTGATAATATTTAATATCGTAACAGTGGCTCGTCGTACAATCTAATGTCGTTGTAGTTGATATCCGTAACAAACGATATTCGAGATAGTTGTATACGTTGTATAATGTCGTGGCAGGAGTAGTACCATTGATCATTTAGTACCGAGTATTATATTAGTACCGACTCGAAAACGCGATTGAACTAATGGAATCAAACTAAATTAATATTATTATTTTCATATCGATGAGCAACCATCATACTGGTATTATACAAAGACTAAATCATATTCAGTATTCCACTAATAAAATAATAGGTACGATATTTATTTTGGGTATTTCCAACACAACAGTTCACAGTTTGACGAGTACGATATCACATACTTACTCACATTTACATAATATGTATATAAAATATAATATAATATATATTATATTTATTTATGAACAGATTTATTACAAAGTTTTAAATTATAAAATAAAATAACAATAAAAAAATATCAAACACTTCAAGTCTATAAATAGCAAAAACTAGACAAAATATTTTAAAAATTTTAAATTATATTATTTTAGAAAATGATAAAATAAACAGCAATAAAAAGTTACAGAATTATACAATATACATAATATTATATAACCACCCAAAAAAATCGTTTTTAGACACTCCGCAAAATTACCACGATAGAAAATTTTAGCTCCGTAAAAGTTTAGTTCTACCTCTTGTTACTTATAAATTAATCGAAATATTTTGCAACGCCTCATAAAAAACGAATTTGTGACTTAATTTTGATAGGTACCTACATATTTTATATAATTTACCTAGACGAAAGAATTCAGATGTTATTAACAGATCTAAATACGATATTCGTTATATACCCGCCATATTCCACATTTACGCGTTAATAGAATAACGTATGACAACGACTATATACTTTATAGTATATATAATAATATAATAATATTATATTATATACAATATTATACTAATATTATACAGGATACTATTTTTTTTTTATAGTATACTACGTATTCCAATTATTTAATGACCAATGTTAATTCATACGTCATGTAGTAAACATCTAAAATAAATAATAATATTATTATTAAAAGACAACGTGTGTTTCATTAAATTTGGCAACGTTGGATTTGAATCCCTTATAGGCGTTCACTACCCGAATGACGATTAATTAACGAACGTGAATGAATGGTGAAAAAAAAATTATAATCGTTGTTAAAAACATTATTATATTTTATATGCTACACGTATTATATTATTATACAGATATTATATTTTGTTGATGGTGCCGTCGTGGTATTCGGTAATTTTACCGCTACCAATACCAAATACCAATACATACAATAATGCTGCCGCTACCACCCAAAGTTTATAGAATATATTATTCTATAAACCTTGGCTACCACCGGCCGAATTATTATTTTCATTCCGACTACTAACGCTATCTATTGTCAATAAATAAACTAAAATTTAGCGCAGCGCATAATCAACGGCCAGTGAGACATCAGCTATACTATTATATTATGTATAATCAATGGTAGCAGGCAGGGGGGTGTCACTCTCCGGCAGTAATAGGAACAGAGTAGTTACTTGTACCAACCACCGGGCACGCCACATACAATAACTAACCAGCAGGGGGGTGTCACTCTCCGGCAGTAATAGGAACAGAGTAGTTACTTGTACCAACCACCGGGCACGCCACATACAATAACTAACCAGTAACCGCCACAGCGTAGCGGTCGCTGTCGAAAATCGAATTAAGTTCAATGGTATACTTGTCTTATGTTCAATATATTTTATCATTCACCGCAACGACATTTTGGCCGTTTAGTGTTTTAAACTTTAACTTTTCAGTATTCGAGTTTTGACAATTTCGTTCTTGGTCTATGCGTTATTATTTTCTATAAATTTGAGTGTTCGATATACAATTACGTACTTTTTTTTTAATAATGGCTAAAAATCAGTACCAGTGTTCAGTGCAGGGATGTAAAGAAAAGTGTAAGTTATTTTATTTATCATTTTATTTCCTTTCTATTATTGTAATGTAGGTATACATATGTAATTATGCGTGTTATGTAATTGTCGTAAATACATTATAGATATTATGACACACCGGTTTCCAAATCCTCGATTACATAAAGCTCGGCTATTAGATTGGATAAGACTAGTTGGATTATCAAATATGAATCCAGAAATTGTGTACAACAAAAAAAGAATTTGTCACTCTCATTTTTCAGATGACTGTTTTAGTCCTGGTACAAAGAGGCTTAATGCTAATGCTTATCCTACCTTATTTATGCCTGGTAAGTTATTTATCTTGGTAATTGACTTTGGGTAAATGGTAAATCAATTTATAAAATAAATTGAGTAAACTTATTTAACAGTAAAAGTTCAGATTTCATTAATTATTTGGTACTTATTACTAATATTAAACAAGATAACAAATACCTTAATAGTAAATAATATTACTAACACACTTTTGATATACTATTTATTATGTATGTTTTATTATAGTGTCTAGTAGTGAGGTTACATATTTTATACATGATGTTCCATCTGAGCACCAGACATTACAACAACACAGCACACCGACTAACCAACATTTCAATTTGGAAACCTCCTGTAATGGTGTTGATAATGTTTCAAGTATTAAAG
>NW_021770280.1:0-2062 GCF_005508785.2 Acyrthosiphon pisum | reverse complement strand
TCCTTAAATGGTAGTTTTGATGGAGTAATAGATGGGAAAATTTATCGAACTTCAATAAAAAAGAACTCTCCTCATCATGCACTTTGGGCGGAAAGTCTTCAAGTTCTTTCCACAATGAAATTTGTTAATAAAAATGGAAAAACATGTGTTGTACCAACCATAGAGAATTGGATGAAAACAATACGAGGTTAGTATTATCTATATAATAATTTTTATTTTTATTTTTATTTTTGAACAAAACATAATATTTACAATCTGTATTTACATGTTATACAATAAGTAAATGTGATGGAGATTGATTTACAGGAGGGGGAAGTTGCCCATTGGCGAAACCCCGTGGGAAGCGATTTAAGGAGAGAGTAGGTCCTCCTTACACCAGGTCCTTCTCAGACGCCTGGGTTCAAATTTCATCTCACTAAAGAAAACCTCAATTGAAAATACGAATATATGTTTTTACAAGGGTTTTAATAATCAAATAGATACCTTTAAAAACATATATTTGTTTTTTATATTGAGAAATTAATAACATAGAAAATAATAAAAATCAAATACAATTATTTTTATACAATATTTTGTATTTTATTTTATTTTATAATTTTTATTTTTATTTTTTATTTTTTTTTTTATTTTATATTTTTTTATTGTGATATTTATATTTTATATAAACAATTTAACCAATGTAGTATTGTTTTTGTTAAAGTAATATTTATGATGTAATAATTTACTAAATAACTGACATTTTTAGAATAGATTTATTGTTTAATGTAACCTTAGTATTTTAACATAATATGTTTAATGTAACACAATTGTATTGTACGATGGCTTTACTTACTTTAGTAAAATTATGTTTCCATGCAATGTCAGTCTGCCTCATGATTGGGCCCCTGACCCAATATTATAACTAATATTATTTAAAAAAATAGGTGGTTAAGTGGGTGGGTGTCGCTCTGCTGTACAGTAGGTTACAAGTAAGTCACTGTAATGATAATTTTAAATTTGAACATGCGTTTTTTTTCAGCTGTGATATCCAAGAATGAAATTATTGAAAAAATATGATATTTTTGTATTTATATTATTCATTATGACACTAACAATAATTGGAATGTTCAAAATCGCCTATTATTCCCTAGTAAACTGATCAATCATATTCCGTTTTCAAAATAAAAATAACAATATGATGCTTTTAAAAATATATTAATTGATATTGTTAGGTTTGACCGCGTGTTGGAACAAACCTATTATTTTTTATTGTTTGATTTTAGGTTTTCAAAAATTGTTTAAAACATTGTACAATCATGGCATTCGGTCACTCTTACCACGACATGTAAATCAAGATTCTGTAGAATGTTTTTTTGGTGCAGCACGTAGTGTCAGCTCAAGTAATCCGTCATGCCACGCATTTGCATCAGCATATAAAACATTATTGTTGAACAATTTAATGTCATCTAATTCACCAGGCTCAAACTGTGAAGATATAGTTGAAGCAAGTCTAACATCTTATAGAAATTTAATTATTAAAGACCCTAATGACATGAATGTGGTACAAAATAATTGTAACATTACTGTCGATTTACCTGTAACCATTTTTAACGTGCCAATGGGTATTAATGTTTTACGGGAGAATGTTCATACCTATATAGCTGGATACATTTTAAAAAAACTAAACAAAAACTTATTTAAAAATTGTAAAATCTGTCTTAAAAATCTTTGTGCTAACAATGTGACAACAACGCATGATCTAATAACAGCTAGAGATTACACTATTAATAGACAGTCATTAAAATACCCGTGTCAGATATTCGCTTCTTTGATTCAACAAATAATTGAATATGTAACCGGACAAATGTCTAAAATTTGTCATCATAAAGATATTTGTATGACACTAAGTTTTAACATAAGGAATAATTTTAATTTTAAAGACCTTCCACTGTGCTCAAACCATAGTGGTGAAATTTTTGTTAAAAAAATTATAAATAGTATTGTTTTCTTAATGCTTAACCATTGGTGTACAGAAATAAATAGAATTTTAATAGGGAAGAAAAAAATTCACCACTTGGAATCT